>NC_141623.1:23033945-23219778 GCF_047967505.1 Dipteris shenzhenensis | reverse complement strand
TAAGTGTACTCTCTAACAAGCTCAATGGACTGTCCGTCATAAGTGAAGCAAAACTCATCCGTGTTGTAAATACGATCAGAGGTGTTGAAAACCATAACCTTGGTCTTGCCAAGATTTACGGTCAACCCCCTGTCCTGGCAAAACCTGTGGAGTGCCTCAATATGTGCCTGGAGGCCCTGAGCAGTAGAGGAAATGAGAACCACATCGTCCGCATACAAGAGGATAGGAATGGAGGATTCTGAGAGAGTAGAGCCCACACCGCCTGTCATCTATACAAACATCTCTAGCTCATCAATATATAATCCAAAGAGAGTAGGAGTTAGCGGGCAACCCTGCTTCACCCCAATCGTGCTGCATACCTCCTCTGAGAGCCCCTCACGTGTCCGAACCTGACCAGTGACCCTCTCATACAAAGCCATGATAGCCCACTGTATCTCTCCACTGAAGCCCATCTGACGAATCCTCTGAAACAATCTGAATCGCGAAACTGTGTCAAATGCCTTCCTGAAGTCCACGAAGCAACAATAAAGCCGTTGCCTTCGTGACTTCGCCTCCTCTACCAGTGCCCTGAGTGTGAGGATGTGGTCAAGTGTCGAATGATCCCTGCGAAATCCAGCCTGCCCTCTGGCTCTGAGTCCTATCGTCTCGGCATGGTCATTTATACGGCTTTTCAAAACTGATGCATAGATCTTGGCCATAAGGTGGCCAATCATGATGGTCCTGTAATTCGACGGCTCCATAGGGTCCCCCGACTTGTGGATAGGTACTATGGTATTGCCTAACCAGGACTGTGGTAGGCCTGTACAAACAGACTCATTGAAGAGATGGGAAAGAACAAAATCTAAGGCATCAATCCCATGGATTACATACTCCGCTTGCAATCCATCATGATCCTTAGCTCTCCCGTTCTTCAATCGGTGGACTGCTGCACGGACACTCTCTGGTGTGAAGAGACTAGATGAAGCTGGCCTAGGGGTATGGGATAAATCGATGGCTGGCTGATCTGGAACATCGTATAGAGCTGAAGTATATGCAGACCAGACACGTGGATCTATGAGGGGGCTTTGAGACTTCAAGCGGAGGAATTGTCTCCAGAATTCCTTGGAGTCGCAACTGAAAAGCAAGCTTCTCAGCTCCTCCTCATTCCGGGCTAGAAATTGGCGTTTCTTGCGCCTAACCAACCACTTGTAGTCTCTCTTGGTTTCGGCAAGGAGGGGAGACTTCTCCTTGGTCTCAAGGTGAAGTTTCCTGCGGAGTTCCTTACACTCCTCGTCATACCAACCGTTGCAAGGAACAAGACCAACCGGTGGGGGACTAGACGAATGACATGTGGCAGGGAACGACATGTGAGCGGCAGAAACGAGTGAATTATGTACAAGTTCCCACCGGTCCTGCGTGGATGGTAGAGCATCTAATAGATGAGGACGGAGTAGGCGGCTGAGGTTCTGGCTATATACATCATCGAACTGGTGGTCGAAATGAACCTCACAATAGGGTTGGTGGTCGTGATAACGAGGGGGGGGTGGGTCATGGGAGACATGAGTCAAAGTAAAGTGGATGAGTGCATGGTCGGCAGAGGGCATGAAGGGGCTAACAGTAAGGCTATGGATGGAAGGGACTAGAGTCGGGGGGCCTATGATGTAGTTGATCACGCTAGTACCACGCCCAGAAGTAGAAGAGAATGTAGGCATGGAAGACTGTGGCCACCTGGACAAGCCGTTATAAATGACCATACCGTGCGAGGTGAGGAGCTCCAATAATTGACGTCCCTGATCTGTGGGCTGTACTGTGCAGTCTGATGAAGTCCGACAGAGGCTATCATCGTGAAATGCTGGGAGTATGACCGGATCCTCCATGAAGTCATAAGTGAGGGCCTGTCTATCTAAGGTCCTCACGTTGAAGTCTCCTAAAAGGATGACTTCTCCGCGATGTGAAAAATCTGCAATGTCCGCTGAGAGATCGTCAAATATGGACTGGCCTGGTCCGGTGGAAGAAAAGATCGACTGCGTCGGGGGGAAGTAGCAAACTGCAATAAAAAGATCTCGCAAAGGGGCTCTGCGGCGGATGCGTACCCACAAGAATCGGGCATGTGAATCCGCTCTCTCCACTGTGATGATCCGATTGAGATGCTCTCTGTACAAAATGGCCACTCCTCCAGATCCTCTCACTCCAAATGTCCGAGTGTGCTGCCTGAAAGCAGATCTCCATGTATACCCTGTCACTCGTGGCAAAGGTCTCTCTGTACTCTCCCAAAGAATGCCCCCCGTAGATTGCCTGGCTGTGCTGTAAAAGAACCATTGCAGTTCCATACAACGATGCGTAGACTATCTGACAGATGGTGTGTCCCATGGGCCCTGTCCCGTCAAGTGGTCGGAGTAGGAGGTGGAGGTGGGTCTATATCTGCTGGTCTACCATCTCTAAGCACTGTGGGAGCACGCCTCAAGGTGCCTGTGATGAGTCTGCCATCCCTGATCACTGCCTACTTGCCCTGAGCTCGGGCTGCATCTCTCTGAGGCATGAGCACCTTGCGCTCCTCAACCTGTATCTGAGTCAGATCCTCGTCCATGGAAATCTGTGGGTGGTCTCTGAGTGTCCCTCTCCTCCTGAGGGCAGCTAGACGTGCCTGGGCATCTCTGAATCTGATAATGAGAGGCTGCTCTCTAGTACGATCCCTCCCGACTCTATATGCTCCTACTATGCCATGATCCTGTATTCCCAATGTTTGAGAGACAAAGGTCACAGCCTGTGTCATCGTGGACTCTGTCGCCGAGGGCAAGATACCACGAATGCGAATGTTGAGGGCTTTGTGGCCCTCTGCTGTGACTCGGCTAATGTAGCTGATACAGTCGATCTCTGAGGCTGTGATGGCTGACGGCGGACGACATCCACCCACTCTGTGGCTCTCTGGACCTCTGTCTGAAGGGAGGTCAAACGCTCCTCAACCGCTGCTACTGCTGTAGTGGGAGATGTGTCTATGTGCTGAACGCGAGTCTCGATCTACTGCACTCGCTATGTGTGTCCATGAATCTCTCCAGCAAGAGTCCTATGAGTCGCCTGTAAGACCTGAAGATCTGTCCTAATAGATAAGATCTCCCGATCCTGCTGTGTCACTCGATCAGCAAGAGATGCAACCTGAGCTGTAAGTAGAGCAATGGTCTCGTCCTTCCTGTGAAGCATCTGAAGGGCAGCTCGGAGGTGGGTCTCAAAGTGCTGAAGCTCTGGTAGGATGTGGCGGCAAGGACAAAGAGTGCAAGGCATGGAAGGAGAAAGAAAGGGAGAAAGGGGGGAAACCGGTAAGGTGGGTAGCGAAGATGAAGGAGAAGGCTGGAAAGGGGGAGAGAATGCGGGTACCGGGGATGAAGAGGAGGGGATGGGTAAAGTCTGTAGAGAGGATGAGGAGGAGGGAGCCTCTGGCAAAGTAGGTAAAATAGGCAACAAAGGGGAAGAGGTGACAGAGGGCTGTGAGAGGGAGAGCAAAAAGGGTGGAGAAGGGGTAGGAGAAGAAGGAACCTGAGAGGGGAGGGGTGAAAAAAACTGCGGGTACAAAGTAGCTATGGGCGGAAGATGAGATAATGGAGCTGAAACCGGTGTACCTGCGACTGGGAGTGCGGCAAGTGCGGGCACTGCGTTGTCCTTTGAAGAAGATGCAAGTCCTCTTCTACTATAGTGCAGCATATCGATCGTGGCGGCCATTGATGTTGCTGTTGTTGCTGCTTCTGTAACATGCTCGACGGTGTCGGCCATGTTTAATTACGGGAAACCGGCAACATTGAAAAGCGGGAGATGGCGAGCACTGCCAATGCGCGATGAGAGAGAGAGAAAGAAAGAAAGAAAGAAAGAAATTTTATTAAAGGTCCACGGAAGGCCATACATGGCCTATGGGACACAAAATCATCCGAAAGGGAAATACATCATCAACGATGCGCCAACTAGGTGGCCTCATCGTAATACCGCTAAGATGCCAAAAATGGCTACAAAAATCCTAGATACAAAATGAAATGAAATAGAGTACCAAAAATGCCTAGATACAAAATGTAAAATATGAAATATGAGGAACATCGTCTTCCCTAAGGGGTCTATGATCCAAAGAAATGATGGAAGTCATGGCCATCGACCATGCCTCCTGCCATGAGTGTGAAGATCTGGGCAAGTGTCAAGTGGGCTGCTGGCGGTGCTAAGTCTCCATGGAGCAATCTCCTCCGAAAATCTGCCATCATTCTCCGTCGTCTAGAAATAAAGCGACGAGTACAGCCTCTGTGTAAGATCATCCTGCGGTGCTGCCGGATCATGTCATATGTACATCCTCGGGGTGGAACCATCGGTGCTCTCTGGCAAGATGGGCTATCTCTGTGCTCATGGTCCTGCGCCTCGTCCTGCTCCTCATGAATAACCAGGTCTCTGGCAGGGATGTGACGGTGCTCTCTGAGGAATCTCTCTCTGTATCTGGTGATCTCCCTAATGAACAACGCTAAGCAATACTGATCCTCATACTCCATAATCCGAGAGAGAGGTCCAAATCCGAGCCCAAATAAACAGTGAAATCTGCCACGGATCTCATAATATAAAGGGCATCTGCAAACAAAGTGCTCCTCAGTCTCCACCTCCCCCATAGTGCAACAAGGGCATATCCTAGTCTCTCGCCTGGGTCTATGTCCGGTAGCTGTACGACGCATCCTGCCGGCCTCAACGTCTAATCTGTGGGAAGATACCCTGAGCTGGCCCAAGGCAATCCTGAGTGAGTGCGACATATGAACGCCGATATATCCTGGGGATATGATGAAGCCATCCTCTGAAATCCTGAGAAAATGGTCACGATATGTGGCCATCTTCGTAGGAAGCTCCGTGGGATGAACCCAAGTGCGAAACGTGTGTAGCTGCAACAAATCTGCCTTGATAACCTGACTGAGCTCATGTCGAGTGAGAGGGAGGCGAGGGGCATCTATGCTGTACCGAAATGGTGGCAGCCTATCCATATCCAAGCCCAACGAGGTGAGCCATGTGGAGAGTGTGTGGTACCAACAAAAAGTATGACCTCTCTCCGCTAACATCTGCGAGGATGTTAGTGCTAGCCACGGTAATCGTGCTTTGCCTGCTGCTGAGTCTCCGAGCGCCCTGATCCTATGCAAGTATGTAACTAACTGAAATGCTGCATCTAGCGCTAGGGGTGTAGTTCCGAACTCTGCGAGCATAATCTGATGCGGTACCGTGGGCTTCGCTCTGATCATTCTGGAGAACATGATGATCTGTAACCTCTCTACTCGTCTCCAATCTGCAACACTGAGATCTCCTGCCTAAAAGGGGCTAGCATACATGGCTGCAGGTCTCACCAGCGTATCGAAAAGTAAGGACTTCGTGTTGGGATGCTGAAAATGTGACTGTGCACACTGCCTTTCGAGAAGAGCCAAGGCGGCATACCCTCTACTGATCCTATCTCGTGCTGCATGCGTCATGGTGAAGACTGGACCTCTAAATGTGGCGCCCAAATATGTATACTCCCTGACTAGATCCACCTCCTGCCCATCAAATGTGAAAGAGAACTCGCCTCTCCTATAAACCTGGTATGACCTGTTGAAGACCATGACTTTGGTCTTTCCAAGGTTTACAGACAACCCTCTATCCTGACAAAAGCTGTGGAGTGCATGGAGATGTGCCTGTAAACCCTGCTGGGAGGAAGAAATAAGAACCACGTCATCTGCATAGAGGAGAATCGGTATCGTGGATCCTGCCAGTAAAGAACCTGTACCACCCATCGTCTGTATGTACATCTCTAACCCATCGATATAGAGACCAAAGAGTGTCGGAGACAAAGGACACCCCTGCTTCACCCCTATCGTACTGCGTACTTCCCTCGACAGCCCCGCCCATGTCCTGACTCTACCTGTGACTCTCTCATACAAGGCCATGATCGCCCATTGAATCTCCCCACTAAATCCCAAGTCACGAAGTCGCTGAAGAGTCTGAAACGCGGCACAGTGTCAAATGCCTTTCTGAAGTCCACGAAGCAACAATAGAGCCGTTGCTTACGTGACTTCGCCTCCTCAATCAAAGTCCTGAGTGTGAAGATATGATCTAGAGTCGAGTACTCTGCACAAAATCCTGCTTGCCCTCTAGCTCTCATACCTGTCGCCTCGGCATGGTCATTTATATGTCCTTCTAGAATGGTCGCATAAATCTTGGCCATGACATGGCCAATCATAATGGTCCTGTAGTTCGACGCCTCCAAAGGATCCCCCGACTTGTGTATGGGTACTATAGTATTTTCTAGCCAACTAGGTGGAAGACCTGTACAAATGGACTCGTTAAAAAGACGGGAGAGGACTGTAGCTAAGGCATCAGTCCCATGGATTACATACTCCGCTTGCAATCCATCATGGTCCTTAGCTCTCCCAGTCTTCAAACGATAAACTGCTGCTCGGACACTACTGGATGAGAATAAGGCAGAGGAGGTGGGTCTAGGCACATGGGATAAGTCGATTTGTGGCTGGTCTGGAATATCATATAAAGTGGAAGTATAGGCAAGCCAAACCTGCGGGTCTGTAGAGGAGTTTGAGATTTCAAGCGAAGGAATTTCTTCAAGAATTCCTTGGAATCACAGCTGAAAAGTAAACTTCTCAGCTCCTCCTCATTCCGGGCTAGAAACTGGCGCTTTTTGTGTCGCACCAAACGCTTGTAACTCTTCTTGGTCTCAATGAGGAGGGGAGACTTCTCCTGTGTCTCAAGGCGAAGCTTCCTGCGGAGTTCTTTACACTCCTCATCATACCATCCATTACAAGGCACAAGACCGACTGGTGGAGGACCGGATGTGTGGCAAGTGACGGGGAAGGACTTGTGGGCTGCCGAGATGATAAAGGTATGTACAAGGTCCCACCAATCCTGTGTGGAGGGTAGGGCATCGAGAAGGTGCGGACGGAGAAGACTACTCAGGTGCTGGCTATAAATATCATCGAACTGGTGGTCAAAATGAACCTCATAGTATGGCTGACGCTCCTGATGTCTAGAAGGGGGGGCATGAGGAATCTGGGTAAGAATAAAGTGCAGACGTGCATGATCGGCTGAAGGCATAAGAGGGTCGACTGTGAGGTTATGTACAAAAGGGATTAAAGTCGGGGGACCCAAGACGTAATCAATGACGCTCGTACCACCACCCGCGAAGGAAAAACATGTGGCTGTGGATGAATGCGGCCACTGTCGAAGTCCATTATAAATGACCATGCCATGCGATGAGAGAAGCTCCAATAGGCGATGTCCCTGATCTATCACCTCTACCCCTCTATCTGAAGATAAGCGTGGAAAAATCTCATCTGGGGTAGCTGGAACTAAGACTGGATCCTCAGCAAAGTCCAAAATCTCTGCCTGTTTGTCTGATGTCCTCGCGTTGAAATCTCCTGAAAGGATGACCTCTCCGCGGCGTGAGTACTCCAATACATCGGCTGACAAATCCTCAAAAGGTGACTGTCCTGGTCCATTTGAGGCATAACGAGACTGTCTCGGGGGAAAGTAGCATATTGCAATAAACAAGTCTCTCAGGGGGGGTCTCCTGATCCGTACCCAAAGATATCTGGCCCGATGGTCTCTCCTCACGATTGTGAATATCGATCTGAGATGCTCTCTATAAAGAATTGCCACACCGCCATATCCTCTGACTCCTCCTGATCGTCTAGTCTGCTGTCGAAAGACAGACTCCCAGGCATACCCTGTCACCTGCGGCAGGTCTCTCTCTGGGCTCTCATGGGTCTCTGTAAAGAAGACGATGTCCTCATAAAAAAAGGCCTCTCGTAAGTTGCCAGGCTGAGCTGTGAGGGAACCATTACAGTTCCAAACAGCGAAACTCAAACTATCTGGCAGGCTACGTGTCCCATAGGCCTCGTGTCGTCAACTGTGGGCTCCAGCCGGTCTAGATCGCATAGCTCCTATCAAAAGTCTGCCCTCTCTGATCACGGCCCACTTGCCCTCACGACGGGCAACATCCCTCTGTGCAATGAGACGTCTATGCTCCTCCCACTGAAGAGCTGTAAGGTCCTCATCCATGTGAATCTGTGGATGGTCCCTCAATCTGGATCTCCTCCGTAATAATGCGAGACGGGCCTCAGCATCTCTGAATCTGATGATAAGTGGCTGGTGCCGTGCTGGATCCCGGCCTGCTCGATATGCAGCTACTATGCCATGATCCTGAACTCCGAGTGTCCGAGATATGAAATCTGTTGCCTGATCCATGGTTGATCTCGTATCTGATCGCTCAACTCCGCGGATGCGGATGTTGAGGGCCTTCTGAGCTCACCGCTGACTCTCGGCAATAGTCTCAGAGATTGTGGTCTGCTGGGCCTGTGGGGCTCTACGCATAACGTCCACCCACTCTGAGGTCTTCTGTACCTTTGTCTGCAGTGTGGCCAGCCTCTCCTCAACTGCTGCACTAGCTGGAGGAGCTACATGCAGCTACTGGAGGCGATCATCGCATGCCACAACATGCTCCTGAATGCGTGCCTCCAGCTGCACTATGCGCTCAGCATGTGTCCGTAACTGGATACGATCAATATCTCTGGTATGAAGCTGGCGAATATGGGAGTCCTGATCAGATCTATGACTCTCAACTGTCGATAGTTGAGCAGTCAGTGTGTGTATCTGTGCTGTGAGAGACTGAATCGCAACGCCCTGAAGTCTGCAAGTCTCCATGCACTGCATAACTAAATCTCTCAAGCGCAGATTATCTGCCAAGACTGCTTCCGCTGTGGAGGGTGAAGGGGAGAGGGGGTACAAGGATGAGGGGGTAAGAGGGTAAGAAGGCGAGTAACGGAGGGGTGCAAAAAATGGAGGTCCTGAAGAGAGAGATCCGGTAGGAGGAAGTAGGGAGTCAGGGACCGAAGAAGAGCCTACACTAGGGGAGGAAGGGGCTGAAAGGGAGGGTAGGTGGGAAGAGGTGGGAAGAAGCTGGGTAGGGACTAGAGGAGGGGAAGAAGAGGAGGGAAGAGGCTGGGTAGGGAGTAGGGAAGGGGAGGAAGAGAAAGGAAGAGGATGGGTAGGGACTAGGGGAGGGGAGGAATAAGCAAGGGAAAGGGCTAGGGAGGAATGAACGGGAGGAGGAGGTGAAGCTGAAGGAGGGGGAGGAGGAGGATTGAGTAGAGGAGGTGGGTAGGAAAGGGTTGGGATCGAGGCAAGGGAGGTAACCGGAAGTGATGGGGGAGATGGAAGTAAAGGAGATGAGGTAGGAGCCACAGGAGGATTGAGTAAAGGAGGAGGGTAGGAAAGGGTTGGGGTGGAGGCAAGAGAGAGAGAGAGAGAGAGAGGGTGTGAGGAAATAATGAGAGAGAGAAGGAGGGGGGAGAGGAGGAGAGGGAAGGGGGGGGGAGGTGCGAGCAGCAGTGCAGAGGGGGGCGCGGGAGCAGCAGCGGGGGGGGCAGCGCAAGCAGCAGCGGGTGGGGGGCAGTGCAGCAGCAGCTGCGCGCGGGGGTAGTGCAGCAGCAGCGGGGGGGTAGCGCAGCAGCAGCGGGGGGTAGCGCGAGGGAGGGGGGTAGCGCAGCAGCAGCGGGGGGGTAGCGCAGCAAGGGGGAGGAGAGAGAGAGGTGGAAAGGTTGAGTGGGTGAGGGGGGGGCTGAGGCGGCGGAGAGGCTGAGCGGAGGGGAGGCAGAGCGGGTGAGGGGCTGAGCCAGAGAGGCTGAGCGGAGGGGGTGTGATGGCGAGGCTGAGCGTAGGGGAGTGTAGGCTGGCGAGGCTGAGCATAGGGGAGCGTAGGCTGAGCGATGGTGAGGCTGAGCAAAGGGAGCGTGGAGCAATGGCGAGGCTGAGCGGAGGGGAGGCAGAGCGGGTGAGGCAGAGAGAGAGAGAGAGAGAGAGAGAGAGAGAGAGAGAGGTGTGGAGAGGCTGAGCGGTGTGGGAAAGGCTTGATGGAGAGGCAAAGCGGAGATTAGCGGGTGAGGGAGGAAGGGAGGCTGAGCGAGAGAGAGAGAGAGAGAGAGAGAGAGAGAGAGAGAGAGAGAGAGAGAGAGAGAGGGAGAAAGAAAGAAAGTTTATTAAACTCAAAGTCTGGAGGTTCTATGAGACTGAAGAAACCAGATACAATGAGCTGAATGGGTGGACAAGACTTGTGATTCTTGATCCTCAAGGTTGAGCATCCCTAGCTCTAGGTGAAATAGGTTTTCTCATGTGTAGTAGTGCACCTGCTTCTATTTTTGTTTTGGCCTCATTGTTTGGGAATAGAGCCTCATCCACAAGTAAAGGTGGGGTTATACTCTACCAGCCAAAAGAGTCATACAGGCTATCCTTGTTCCTCATGGCATCTTGGAAGGAGGGCTCATGTAGATGCAATATTGGGTTGTTTCTTTTATAGAGAAAATGTACCCATGATAAAGCCCAATATCCTAACTTTATTAATATGGTGGTGGAGATTGCATTCTTTGGAACATCATACACTCCTCCCTCATGTGAGGCTCCACACACCACAATTTTGGAGACAAAGAGATCCACCATAGAGCAGGGTTTGAGTCCCATGAAAGATATATGGCTGACATGTGGTGTCATTATGATAAGAGATGGATGGACTGACACTAGGAGCTGCTCAATATATGGATGGAGCGCATTGAGTATGTGGGTGCAAACAATTTCATTCAGTTTGTTTCCAATGGGAGAACTCGAACAAAGTAGTAGTGAATATTATTAAGTATAAGTACTCTCACATTACTTCACTCTTGTATGGTACGTGTGCTGAAAAATCTCTTGAAAGACATTGGTAAGTTGAATTGGTGGAGTCTTTCTTTGAGATGGGCAATTATGTTTTTACTTTCATCACTCTTCACCGCTATATTTTGGCAATCTTTTACAAGAAGGAAAGCAACTCTTCTAGCAGAGACCGCTCGAGAAGATCCCTACATGCTCATCTAAGTGGCCATCAAAGTGTAGGATACTCTTTTGCTATCCATAGGTACCGCTCATTCCTTGGTATGTGCATTGTAGGTCTAGTTCTTAGACTTCAGGTTACATGGTGCAGTTAGTACATGTACCTTTTATGACACCTAGTTGTGTTGGGACACCTATCTTAGGGTTTCATCATATTAGGTGTAGTATTTTGTACTTTTCAACACTTTTAGTTATTCTACTACAGCAGCACATTTTGCTTCTTGCCTCCGTCTCCTTTGCTTCTGTTATCCACTCCACCCAATAGTGGTATCAGAGCAGGCTTTGCCTTGGTTCCTGGTCTTCCCCCGCTTCCAAGCTTCCCATGGATCTATCATTTGCTGGTTGTCTACTTCTGGAGCTGTTTTTCAGCAGGTCGCCTACCTTTCTGGCCATTTGGAGCACTCCCATGGATTTCTGTTGCAAAAGATTGCATCTACCTGCTGCATTGAGCTAGGCGACTGCACATCAGGGAAGATTTGAGCTGGGTGACACTTCTCCTGGCTGTTCTTTCCCTGGGCGACCTGTTTTGTGGCTTCTCCTGGCCAGGGCGATCAGGAAACCATTTGCTGTTTTTCACATTGGACAGGAACTTTCTCTCTTCCTGAGCGGTTGGTTTGCTTCTTGGAGCTGAAATACACATTCAAATCTGAGATTTACTGCTGCAGCAACTGTATTTTGCTGAATTTAGTTCATTTCCACTTGGATTTGTGCCCGAGACACTCAGATCTTGCACTAGAATCCTCCCTTTTGCTGGAAGAATTGATTTTGGTGGCATCTGGAGTGATATTCAGTCACCATTTGCTGATTTTCAGTCACTATTGACTGCTACATATAGGCTGCGTGCTTGTCATTGACTTTTCTCAGCTTCTAGGCTGATATTTGGTCATTCTTTGGTGGAGATTTGCTGTCTTTCTTCCACAGGCTCACTTGGTAAGCTTATGTTCTTTCTGTTGCACAGTTGGCAAGGCCCTTGTGCCTCTGGACTTGGCTTTTGATGTACCATTTGACAGTGGACAGCGGTACACTTTGGCAGTGATCTTGTTCAGTTGAGTTTGTGCTTTGAAAAGCCTTGAGGCTTACACTTTCAGTCACTGATATTTGCAGTTGAGAGCTTGAGGCTCCTGTTCTTTGCCTTTGTCATTCTTGGATTTGTGCATTTGCTTGCATAATGGCTGGTGGCAAAGATGATTTCTTTGGGGCCTTTAGTGCTGATGACAAGCTTGATGGGGTTAACTACCCTATGTGGTCATTCATGATGAAGCATGTTTTGGTGGCCAAGAATTTGTGCAACATAGTGAATGGCAATAAGCCTAGGCCTGTCAGGCAGGCTACACCTTCTTCTAGTGATGTTACATCCACTGGCTCTTCCCGTGATGCCTTTATTCCTCCTACTTAGGAGATGATACAGTGGGATGGCCGTGATGCTAAGGCATAGGCATTGATTGCTCTGTCTATCAAGAAGAGTATTGTCCCTCATATCAGATCATGCATTACTGCTAAGGAGTCTTGGGATAAGCTTGCCTCTTTGTATCAGGTATGCAATGAGGCCCGTGTTGCCTATCTCCGCAAGCAGTTGAAGGATACTCATATGAATGAGGGTGATAACATGGATGCATATCTTACAGCTATCCAAGATTTAAAGGAGCAATTGGCTAATATTGATGAGGACATCCCTGACTCATAGATTGTATCAGGCACATTGGATGGGTTGCCTGACTCTTACCAAGGTTTTGCCACTACCTTGAGGTTGGTTGCCATGGGCAAAGCCAACTACTATTCCTTTGCTCAGTTGGTTGCACTTCTATTGCAGGAGGAGCAGAGCCGTGTGAATTGGAATGCCAGTATGCACTCAAATCAGGCATTTGCAGCCAATGACAGGAATAAGGGAAAATTTCAGAAAGCCGCCCCCAAAAATACAGCAAATAATCAGCCTTCTTCTTCATCCTCTTAGGGTGATCAGAAGAAGAAAAAGAGGTGCAATTATTGCAGGAAGCCGGGCCATGAAATTGCTGAATGTAGGAAGAGGATTGCTTCTGAAAAGAAGAAGAAAGACGCTGGACTTTCAGTCACAACTACCTTTGGCACTGATGCAAACACACATGAGCATGCTAATTTTGCCAGAGAGTAGTCTTGGGGCTTCATTGTCCAATGTCATTACAATCCTTCAGTGCATGATACAGGTTTAGATGCTTGTATGGCAGCTTTAGCTTCTACATGGTTTTGACAGTGGTGCTTCTAAGCACATTACCTCCTGTAAAACTTTCTTTACTTCTCTTGCTGATGCCCCAAAGGGGGGTTCTATGACATGTGCCAACAATGCATCATATGTGGTTAAGGGCATTGGGCAGGTGGCTGTTACATCAGTTGCAGGCAATGTTGTCACTCTAGAGGATGTCTTGTATGTGCCAGGCATACGAAAAAATATGATTTCTATTTCAGCCATAGCTACATGTGGATTTCGGATTGTCTTTGATGGGCATAGGTGTGCAGTCTATGACTTGAGTCATGCCGATGCTATTGTATTGACTGGTACTCTTCAGGGGGGCTTGTACAGCTTGGATGCATATGATCGATGTAGTGACAGTTCAGCTCATGATGCTCATGCAGTTGATGCAGATATTTTGCCTGACACTTATTTGTGGCATGAGAGGTTTGGGCATCTCAACTTTAATGCCTTGGTAAGGTTGCCTACAATGGTTGAGGATATGCCACAGATGCAGATGCCTCATAAGCATGTATGTGAAGCTTGCTTGCTTGGCAAGATGCACTGCTATGCCATACCTAAAGATGGTAGAGTTGGGGCATCATGCAAGCTGTTCCTCAGAGGTGTTTACCTGCTTCAAGCATTTCATTGCCTTGGCTGAAAATGATTCAAGCTTGAAGATTGCTCACATGAGATCAAACAGAGGTGGTGAATATATGTCAAAGGAATTTAATGATTACATGGCAGCCCGTGGTATTCATCATGAGTGTACAGTGTTTTACACTCCTCAGTAGAATGGAGTTGCTGAGAGAAAGAATAGGACCATTATGGAAATGGCCAGGTGTATGCTTGAGGGAAAGAATTTGCCCAATATGTTTTGGTTGGATGCAGTGATGTGTGCCAATTATGTGCTCAATAGGAGCCCCACCAAAGCATTGAAAACAATCACACCCTATGAGGCTTCGAAAGGACACAAGCCAACCATTTCTCATATGTGTACTTTTGGGTGTTTGGCCTATGCACATGTGCCTTCACAGAGGGGAAAAAGCTAGATGATAAGGGTATGAAATGTATATTTTTGGGATACAGTGCAAAGAGTAAGGCCTACAGGCTTTATGAGCCTTCCAACAGGAGGGTGATTGTCAGTAGAGATGTCATCTTTGATGAGACATCTTCCATGCCCTTGCGGGACTGCAAAATGCAGTCTACACTTGGTGTCTCATATATTTTTGATAGTCTTGTGCCATTGCTTGGATCTGATGCCTCAGATGATGCACCACAGGGTTATGCTCCTCCACCTATTGCTCATTTACAGCCTGCTACACAGTCCGGACAGCCACATGTTTTGACATAGATGCCACATGCTACTGAGGACATTGTGGAAGAGGCAGTAGAGCAAGATTTGGCTGATATTAGACAGCCCAAAAGAGCACCTAAATGGCTCTTTGACACTCTGAAGGACAACATACTTGATGCTCCTTTGCAGGCCCATACGAGAGCTGCAGCCAAAAGAGATTTGGCAAACTCGGTTGCTCATGCATTGATTGCTACAGCATGTGATGAGGAGCCTGTTTGTCACAGAGATGCCTTCTCAAATGAATAGTGGATGGCAGCTAGGCAAGATGAATTGGACTCCATTCATGCAAACAAAACATGGGAGTTATGTGACTTGCCTATAGGCAAACATGCAGTAGGGACTAAGTGGGTCTAAAAGGTGAAAAGAAAAGCTGATGGTTCAGTTCACAGGTACAAAGCCCATCTTGTGGCCAAAGGCTATGCTCAGAAAGAGGGCATTGATTATGAGGAGACCTTTGCTCCCACTTCATGCATCACCACCATTAGATGTGTTATTGCCCTGGCTGCCCACAATAATTAGGAGGTGCATCAGTTGGATATAAAGACAACATTTCTCAATGGTCTTTTGGCAGAGGAAGTCTATGTTGCTCAACCTCCAGGCTTTGAGGTTGAAGGGTCTGAACGCAAGGTATGCCGGCTTAAGAAAGACTTAAATGGATTGAAGCAGGCACCCAGGGCTTGGTATGACAGGATTCACACTCATTTGCTTAGCCTTGGCTTTTAGAATAGTCCTACAGAGGTGACTTCATATATCCGCAAGAGGGGGGCCGATTTGCTGATTTTGATCCTCTATGTGGATGATATGATTCTCACTGGGCCACATCCTGACAAAATTGCAGATTTCAAGCGAGAATTACAGCAGTCTTTTTCCATGACTGATCTTGGCCAGTTGCACTACTATTTGGGCATTCAATTTGCTTGATCTGAGGGGGGAATTGTGATGTCACAATCGAAGTATATTGGGCCTACAGAGATTTCAAATGGAGGATTGTAAGCCTGTCTCCAACCCATTAGAGACTGGTTTTCATTTCTCTACTGAAGATGGCAGTGGTTCATGTGATGCGTTTTCATTTCTCTACTGAAGATGGCAGTGGTTCATGTGATGCTACCTCCTATCATCAGGCAATTGGTTGTTTGCTTTATTTGTGCCATACTCGGCCGTACTTGCAATATGTGGTTTCTCAGTTGAGCAGATACATGCACAGTCCCACTCATCACCATTGGCATGCAGTGAAACGTGTCTTCGGGTACATCAAAGGCACGCAATACTTGGGCCTTCTCTACAGGGCTGATACTTCACTTATCATGCATGGGTTCACTGATAGTGATTGGGCTGGTTGCCAGGATACACGCAGATCCCACAGTGGCAATTGTTTTATGCTTGGTTCTTCATGCATCTCATGGTTCAACAAGAAGCAGGCTATAGTTGCCACATCTAGTTGTGAAGCTGAGTACAGGGCAGCTTTCACAGCTACACTTGAGTTGCTTGGCTACGGAAATTACTTGCAGATCTTCTGGTTGGTCAGACAGCTCCTACCGTCATCCATACTGACAATCAGAGTGCTTTGGCTATAGCACAAAATCCAGTGTTTCATGCTCGCACAGAGCACATTGAGGTCCATTATCATTATGTCAGAGAGAGATGGTCAGATGGTGACATCAAGTTGTCTTATGTTCCCACTGAGGACAACTTGGCAGATCTATTCACTAAGACACTTCCGCGGCCTAAGTTTGAAGCTTTTCGACAAGCTTTACACTTGGTCCCTTTTGTTACGTAATCTGCATTCTCTGTACAGTCATAGGTTGCTATATCCACACTGGATTGATTTGTGCAACCATGACACTTAGTCTTCCACGTATCTTGAGACGTTTCCAGGATACTTCAGCCCATACCGTGGAGGGGGGTTTGTAGGATACACTATGGGCTATCCATAGGTACCGCTCATTCCTTGGCATGTGCATTGTAGGTCTAGGTATTAGACTTTAGGTTACATGGTACAGTTAGTACATGTACCTTTTATGACACCTAGTTGTGTTGGGACACCTATCTTAGGGTTTCATCATATTGGGTGTAATCTTTTGTACTGTTCAACACGTTTAGTTATTCTACTACAGCAGCACGTTTTGCTTATTTTACGAGAAAGGGAAAGCCAAGTAACTGAACCCCAAGTCATGAAAAAAGGATAGAGGGCAAAGGTGTTGAAAATCCTAGCAATCCTCGCCTATCTCCAGTCCCATAAGCAAACTGCCCCAAACCTGGACCTCTACAAGTTAATTGCAATCCCACCATGAATAGAAAGCCAAGAGAAGAGAGTGATTTTTCTAATCCTGTGGGATTTCCAAAGTCTTTTCCAAAAACTTTATGCAAATCAACAGAGATCTAAAAATTATCCCAACGAGGAGCTCTAGAGGGTCTCTAGCCTCTGCAATTGATCTACAACGTCCTAGCATTAATTTAGTATAACGAAAGATGAGGAGGCTCTTCTCTTAATGTCCTTCATCAATCCATTCCCACTCCCTTGGGTCCCATTGCAAATACTTTATTGGGGCCTCACTATAGAGCCACAATCTCCATGAACCCATGGCCAAGAGAAGTGGGTCTACGTACCGCCAAGAGAAGTGGGTCTAGGTACCACTAAGAATCCAAGCCATAGTCTACAAAACCAACGACCCTGATAGGTTGGAATGCAATCTCTAGAAGAACATCATTTGATGATCTACAGCCTGCCTTCCATTTGGACATCAAAAATCAAGGCATCCTCATGTGACCGTGGCAAAGCAATAGCTTGAAGTGGAATGCCCAATCTGAGAAGGCTGCCCATCCAAGTGGAACAAGAAATAGGCATATCATCTGTCTCAATCCAATCCACTGGAATGGCTGCATTAATTTGCTGAATCCTCCTTGCACTTCCTCTGAGATGACTTACTTCTTGCATTCTAAGGTCCTCCTGAAGCTTTTTGAAAGCTTTCTAGGAACTTGTAGTTGGTTTCGGGGACCATGTCAGTTAATATAAACTAGATTGAAGACCTGATGGTTGCGCTACAAAGGGACGTGCAGCAAGAGTGGACCGCGCATGTGGAGCGTTGGTGGCATGTTTGAGGGGAGGGGTTCCTATCCTTCCGGAGGTGTTACCGGAGGCCAAAGGCCACTGGCGTGAGAAGCATGAGTTTTGCAATGCTCTAATGCAATGGATCGTGCAGAACGCACCGTGCAGTAGTGTGCGAGAGTCGTATGCTATACTGCAGTGAACGACGACGTACGAGTGTACTATGCTAAATGACAATCACCGGTGAACTCCACAACATAAGCAAAAATAAGAAAATCCTACACTGGTGAACAATCCCCATATCCGGAAGAGACAAGAGAGATGAGAAAGTGACCGAGTTGGCCAATGCACATATCACTGGACGTGTCCCCAGGTCACAAGTCGCAAGTCACAAGAATACACAAGTCGCAAATCACCAGAATACACAGGTCTATCCCCATAGTGGGTATACACAAGTCTCTCCACATTCTCTCCTTGGTGAGCTCGTAGCTCTAGCCTCTATCTCTCCTCACTCTCCTCTCTTTCTCTCCCTTGCCGAATGCCGAATGCCCCCTTTTTCTCTCTCCCTTCTCCTTCATCCTCATCCCTCGCCTTGGAGGGTCCCTTCTTCGCTGAGAATCCCCCCCCCCTTTCTTCCGATTGGTCATCCTCTTATCTCCTTAGCAGTTGAGGATAGCCGTTGCGCTGCTGTCTCTCTTGATGGCTTCGGCGACTTTCTGACTCCCTGACTCGCCAGCCTGATGGTGTAAATTCTCCATGTGCAGGTGAGCTGGTTCATCGCATCTCTTGATGGCTTCGGTGACTTCCTAACTCCCTGACTCGCCAGCCTGATGGTGTAAATTCTCCATGTGCAGGTGAGCTAGTTCACCGCACCACTGCACCACTGTATCACTGAACCACTGTGTAAATATAAATACTCCTGACTGCTCCATGTGCTAAGCTCACTCTCCATGTGCGCAGCTCTTGATGAGATCACTTTGGACACGATACTCCTGGTTGACCTGTGGTTGACATGTGTTGACCTGTGGTTGACAGCCTCGGACAGTACTCCTGGATGAACCCGTGTGATCGCGTGGCTAACTTGTGTTGACACATGGTCAACATGTGGTCAACAGATGTCGTCATGTGGTCAACGCCTGTCGACAGGTGGTCATGTGATAAGGTAACAGTTTCCCCCGCCACGATTAGTCACCGTCCCGGTGAATAGAAAGGGAGGACGAATCCGTCAAAGAAAAATAAAAATGAACTTACAAACCATTGATATGGTGATGGAGTAGGAAAAGAAAAGAGTACAGACCATGTGGTTGGCCGTGGGAGTAATCCAAGATTTGTATTAAGTTGAAACGTGAAAAATAAACTGCTGCATGATAAGGGACAGCATGGAAAATTGCAAAAAAAACTGAGTACATCTTGAGGTAAAACACTGATATTTACAGTGAGGGCCAAACAGCTTGGCAAAATCTAACAGTGCAAAAAAAAAACCCAAACACCAACAGCCATGTATCAACCCTTGTATGAGATTACTGAGGGTGGTAAACAGCAGCCTGTTCCTCTGCCTTCTCCTCTTCCGCCTTCGTATTTGGCTCTGTGGCCTTTTGCGCATCCCTTTGCTCTGGCTCAGTCATAGGTATCTGTGGATGGGGTGCTTCCTCCTCACACTCAAGCGTGTCCATCACATTTCTCAGATTTTCATACTTGTCTTTATATCGGTGGTATCGCCGGTAGTAATGATCCTTTTGCTCTTGCAAGGTGGACTGGGAAGTCTGGAGGGTGGCCAACTACATCCGAAGAGCTGTGAATTCTTCCTCCATGGATGAACGCTTCTTTTCCAATTCAGCCACTCTGGATTCTGATTTTTCTTTGGCAATCTCGGAGGAAGACAAAGACTCTTTTAACTGGGTAATCTCCTGGTGAAATCTGGTCACCTCTGTGACATGCTGGCTGTGCAAAGTTGCCACAGCTGCGGCATGTTGGCTGCGTAAAGTTGTCATTGCTGCTTCCCATTCCTGCCTGTGATTATGGAGGCGATCCTCAAGGGCAGCCTTCTGAATATTCCAAGCGATGTCATGCTCATGTATTGCTGAGTCCTTCTCTTTCTGCCACCTTTCCTCCTGTTGTTGAAGTGTCACGCTAGTGGCGCGCTGCTGGGCTGCCTGTGCTCTCTCGAATTCTAACTTTAAATGTTGCTGTTGAGAGAGGAGCTTATGAGCATAACCTGTGGAATTGAAGACCGCTGTCCCTTTGCTCTGGGTTCAAAGAAGACTTTGACCAACAAGCCTGGGCTGCCATTGGTATTACTTTTCTTTTCATTCCAATGGTGGTACTTGATTTAGGAGTCTCAACTGGTTTTGCCTGCTTGGCTTGACCACTAGGCTGTGAGGCACTCCCTTTGCTAATCCACTTCTTCTTAAACCCAGTTTTCTTCGGGTACCCATACTGAGTCCCAACCTGCACAAACCCACTTGGTCTGTTCCCTTTTGCATCCTCATAGTTCAGGGCTATGGCAATTGCTTCATCTAGCATGTTCGCATACTTAGCCCGAACTTCCATCTTTATCCAATCATTCAATCCAAAGATAAAATCTTTTACTTGGATTGACTGAGGTAGGGGTTCATCAACCTTCATTACACTTTCTCTAAACTTATCAGTGTATTCTGCCACTGATAAATTTCTCTGACGAAGGTTTCGATACTGATCCCAAGCTCGGGATGCTTCGTCAGGGGGTAGGAAGTGTATTCCTTTTTAAACCCCTCCCAAGTAGTGGATGCTACTCCATCTTTCTGTTGTTTTATCCACCACCACCTATCCGCAGCCTCATTAAACATATGGGTGGCCTTGTGGATTTTCTTCATATCATTCCTGATTTCACAAATGGCGAAGGCCTCGTCCCATTTGTGTAACCAGGTGTCAATGATATCGGAACTACGGTCAGACATCTGACCATAATACTTTTCTGGCCTATAATTGGCAATATTAGGCACCTTAACCCTCATATTTTTTTTTTTCGCAAAAAGTAGTGCTAGTTATATTGCTTGAAAACGAGAGTACAAGAGGGCCTAAAGGCCAGCGGGCTGCAATCGCAAAACGGATACATCCCGAGGTAACAAAATACTAATTACAAGCCTCTCAGGGCATAATCATCGGAATGTGGACAAACAGCCATGGTGGGGGGGAGTAATGCCACTGAAGACTCTGAGCAGAGTGCTGGGAAAATAGCTCTCGATGGTCCCAGTCGCGAAGGAAGCGCCTTCTCTTCTCCTTCCCTGCCTGGGACTCCCCCTGAATCTGATCCCACTGACCCTTGAGCGTGTGAATGATCGTGCTCCAAATGTCCGCTAGGGTATGGGTAGCAGAAGAAGCCTGATCTCCTAAGGTTTGCGCCCATCTGGAAGTCCAGATATGCCAGCCTGCAATACTCCCTATGATCTCCCAAACTGGGTGCCGAGTCATCGCTCTTGCATCTGTCTCTGTCAGATGCCAAGGGAAGCTGTCCATGTATGCCTAGGTGGCCTGCGTGATGAAGAAAACTGGATCCTGCCTAGAGAACTCATAAGCCAAGTGATGTCCCATCTCGGTGCTGCACCAGCAAACGGCTCCCCAAGTGACCGGTCCTAGCTCGGCGGGTGTAGCCCTCGCTAAGATCCCCATGACTCCCTTCCACATTGTCTGAGCATGCGAGCAGCTCCAAAGGCAGTGCTTCAGGGACTCCTCCTCCTGGAAACACATCTGGTAGTGCCCCTCCTGCCCCATCTGCCTCAGCCAGTTGCCAATTGGTAGCCCCTTGTGGGCCACCATCCAAAGAAAGTAAGAGATCTTCCTCGGCCGCGAGCTTGCCCAAAGAGTCTTCCAGAATGTGCGAAGAAAGACCAGAGATATCCCTTGGACATACCAACTATGTGCCTGTGTGGGTAGCCCGCCCTGGAGAGCCCCAAGAGCACGCCTACCAGTACGCGCACTGTAAGAGAAGAAGGGGGTAGGGTTCTCTGAGGTCTCCAATGGTGGCCAGCGCCACTCCCCTAGGTCCCACTCCACCTTTGTCAAGGAACGGCCCTCCCAGATCCAGAGTCTCCAGTCCCGGTCCTACATAATCAAGGGGTCTATATGCCACGTTTTTCCTTGCAGCCCTATGATGCGAAGGCGCTGCCAGGGAAGCTGGGGGTCAATCACGGCCTCTTTGCCCTGGAGACGGCTATCATTGGCGACGGAGAAGAAGTGAATCTAGGAGTCCGAGAAAAGGCCTGCAACCACCAAAGGAATGCCATGGGGTGTGAACCGCCCTAGCCACCTCTCATCTCCCAGGAGGAGCTGTCTGGTGATCATGGGAATCCCCCAACCTGCAGGAATGGCAGCATCGATCTCCGCTTGCTGAGCCTGGATCCCACGTGCCGTACCTACTGCTGCTCCCAGCTCGCCTGGGCTCAACTGGCTGTAGACGTCCCTCCAAACCCGAAGCGAGCGCGCGGGCCCACGCGCCCAGAGCGTCCAAGGGATATGGGATCTCTCTCCAAGCTGGCGACCTGTATCATCTGTCACCTGGCTGCTCCAGATCAGGGGCTGTCTGTCTATCTCCTCTCAGCAGCTAGGGGGAACCTAGGAGAGGCTGTGTCGCAACTTCCTCCAGACCGAGACGAGGCTACGGAGGAAGGGGGAATGGGGCTGAGTCAGTGGGGCAGAAGTGAAAATCCACCGGATAGACGGCTGCCAATCACCCCCTCTCTGGGGGGTACACGCGTTGAGACCATGCTGAAGCAAGAGCTTCCACGTCTGCCCTCCTGGGGTCAGACCACGGATGACTAACTTGCCAAGTAATGCCTGACTCTGCAGTTCTGGATCTATGATGCCAAGGCCGCCCTCTGTCTGGGAGAGAATGACCGTCTGCCAGGCGACTCGGGCTCTGGTGGTGCCGGAACCATCTGAGCCAGACCAAAGGAAGTTCTGCACTAGTCTCCTCAGCTAGGCTACACACGATCTCGAGAAGCACCAGCAAGAGGCCACGTACCAAGCGGTGGCAAGAAGGACCTGGTTGACCACAAGGGCCCTTCCTGCCAAGGATAGCCGAGCCATGCTCCAGAAGGCTAGCTTCCGTCGTATGGAGACTAGGACCGGTAAGAACTGCTGAGCCGGCGTGATATCCAGGCCTACCTGGAATCCCAGGTAATGCGTCATCTGTCCTCTAGGGATCCAGCGAAACCCCATGAAAATACCCCACTGTGAGCTGGCTCCCGGATCCGTCAGAAAACCAACTGACTTATGCCAGTTGATTTTCGCCCCAACGGCTAGGCAAAAAACCTCCAAGGACAGTCTCACTCGCTCTAGTGACTCGATATCATCTTGCACATACAGGGCTGTGTCGTCTGCATACTCGGAGTCCAGAAGTTCTGCATCGTCCCGAATAGGGAGACGCATCCCTCGAAGACCAGTGGCACGGGCTCGTAGGAAGTGAGTCATGGCCTCCGCAAAAAATAGGAAGAGGTAGGGTGCAAGCGGGCAGCCCTGACGCACCGAGCGCTCGAGGGTGAATCTCTCCCCCATCCTGCCGCTGATGATAACCCGGCTGGAGGCCGACCTGTAGAGGCTAGCAATACCTCTGATCCACTCGTCCGGGAAGCCGAACCGAGAGAATGTACCTTCCAAGAAGGACCAGTCTACCCTGTCGTACGCCTTCTCAAAGTCAAGGAGTATGGCAAGGTGCTGGCCACTGTGCTGGGCCCACTTTGTCGCCTATGAGAATGTGAAAATGTTGTCCAAAATGCTGCGATCTTGGACAAAACCAGTCTGGGTGTCATGGATCAAGTCACGTAGCAGGGGGCGGATGCGGCTACTAATCATCTTGGCGAGGATTTTGTAGGCAGTCGGGAGGAGGGTGATAGGGCGCCACTGACTGATCTCCTGACGGTCCCCCCCTTTGGGGATGAGGAAAATAAGGCCTGTCGCAAGGCTCTCTGGCATCTGTCCGCTGGAGAAGGTATGCTGGAAGGCTGCGAGCAAAGCCTGGTGGACCTACTCCCAGAAGGTGGTGAAGAAAGCTCTAGAGAGCCCATCCTCACCTAGGCATTTCTGCCCATCAATAGCGCTCACCGCATCCTGCATCTCTGCCACGGTGAAAGGAGCGAGAAGGGAATCACTCATGCTAGGCTGCACAAGCGACGGTGTATACCTCCACACCTCCTCCCTGCAACGGCGGGCACGAGGGTCTGGGGGCTCCTGCTGGAATAGGGATCTGTAGAAATCTGTCGCCAAGTCCCGGACCTCGTCTAAATCTGCTGTCCTGACACTATCATCCTGCGCTCTAAGAGATCGGAGCTGTTCCCCTGCTGACCTCTGGCCATGAGTCTTGAAGAACTCTCTGCACATCTTGTCGCCTTTCCTAGCCCAAAAGGACTTGGAAGCATGAAACGAGAACTCTGAGCGTCGCTTGGGTGATCTCCTCTAGCATGGCTCGGCTCTAACCTCCTGCCATCTGAGCTCCTCAGAGCCTGGAGAAGACTGCTGCATCCGCTGTATCGAGGCGAGATCTCGTCTGAGACCCCTCTCCTTCGCCCACCACTGCTGCCTAACCTGAATCGCCTCCTGCTGACAGATGAGACTAGACTCAACAAGAGCCTGAGCTACTTGTGCTGCCATATCCCCCATGGGGTCCCAATCCTGCTCCCACAAGTCCACTATCCTGCCGCGAACTGCTGCTCTGGAGTAGATGGAGTCTGGGATCCGGCATGAGCGTGGAGGTAAGGAGTGAGAGGCTGAGTCCAGGACTAGGATGACTAGGGCATGGTCAGAGAGGGTCGTCCCTGGAACCACTCCTGACTCTCCACCTCTGCCTAGCGCCCAATCGCTGACATAGAAACGGTCCAACCGCTCCAAAAGTCTGCCTCCCTCCCTCCTGTAATCCCAAGAGAAGTCCAGACTCCTTGTCCATCTGCAAAAGGAAGGCTCCTTCTAGCTGTCCCGACCTCCCACATCGAACAAGAAGGAGTCCCAAATTGCCTGCTCCGCCTGAGCTATACCGAGGAACTCTGGGCCCCGTCCCTGCTGATCCTCTAAGGTCTCAAGGTTATTGAAGTCCCCTCCTACAATCCAAGAATCCATCTCTGGCAATAAGTCTATCAAAGAGCTCCAAAAAGCAGCTCTCCGTCTGAGGTTGGTTGGGGCATAGATATTGAGGATGCCGATGTGGGATCCCTCAATATTCAAGCCCACCCAAAGCGCTCGTCCTGGGATCAGGGTGCCAAAACCACACACATGCTGAACTAGAGAAGCGTCGATGGAGGTACAGACACCCCCGCTCCTCCCCTGCTCGCCAATCGAAGGTTCCCAGTAGGTGTGGGAGTGTCCTGTGAGGACCTTCCCACAATTAGTGGTCTGAGAAGCCGAAAGCTTGTGTTCCTACAATAGGAGCACATCTACCCTTCCCACCAAGGCTGGCTGGAGCTCCTGTCTGAGCACCATCTTCCTGGGGCCGCGTGTTCCTGATGAGTGGAACCCGTTGACGTTCCAAGAGATAATGCGTATACTCATGAAGAGGGGAGATGGGCCACAAATAGTTGTCTGCTTGCGATCGATGTCGAGGTGGTCGGAGGATGTCCAGTGTGCAGACAAAGGCGCTTCTGCGAGGGTTTTGAAGGAGAGGCCGGATCATCGGACCCATCCTCTAAAACCTTCAACAGAGGGGAGAGGCCCTTCGTCCCATGGTGGTAAGCTCTCTCTAACCAACTCGACGCCTCTGTCAGGGAAATACTATAGAAGCCCGCTACCTCTGAGGTCCTCCATAGGCGGAGCCCTTCTGCGTAGACCCACTCCAGAGGCGGTCGAATAATGACCAAAAGGCAGTATCGTTTGGCGCTGTGGCGCCATCTCAGACGAACGTCAGCCTCCTTCCACTGCTGCTGAAGAAGCTCCGCTGCTCTGCTACCGATCCACAATCCTGCACCTGCTCCTCTCGAATCGTCTCCCAAACATTTTCATTCGTCCATTTCTCATTCCCATCACTGGTGATAGTGAAGGAATAGCTAGGACCATCGTGGGGGGCAAGGACGGACACCTTACCCTCCTCCCCCTTTCAGAGGAAGAAGATGTTGATGTCTAGGCATGCAGGGAAGGAGCCATTACCCGCTGCATCCAAATAATCCCAAGGTCTTGCTCGGTAAAACTCCAAAGGTAGAGCTGTAGGAGCAGCCCTTGGGTGTGGGGACGAGGATGAGGAGTCTGAACCAGAGAGAGGGGTGCTGGCTGTCGAACAAGCTGGAGTGGTGCTGGCCATCTGCGAGGAAGGGCCTCTCCCCTCCGCCGGGCCGGGAGGGATAGGCGCAGGGGAGGTCCGTGCTGGCTTTGGGGCCGCAGGTGGCACAGGCGGAGGGGGGGGTTCCCTCGGGATCATGCTCGAGGGAGAGAGGGGGGCTGAAACCAACGGTGTTGGGGGGGATCCTGGAGGGGGGAGAGGTAGGGGGACCGAGGAGGAGGGGGGGCAGGGTGAAGGATGAGGGGGAGGCTGGCTGATCTTCTCCTTCCCTTTGTCCTTCCCCTTACCGGGATGCTGCTGATTGGTGACCACAGGGGGCTCTTGCTGTAGATGGGAAGGCTTTTTTGGTCCTGTTTTGTTTCCTTTCCGTTTTCTTTTGACCTCAGTCCAGCCTTCCCCTTCGGGAGGGGGTGTCGAAGCCTGGCGGGGGGGATCCTGAGTTGCTTGGATGGGGGCCTTCTGAGGTTCTATCCTCGTGATGCGAGGGCAGGAGCGCGCCTGGTGCCCGAAGCCGTGGCATCTCAGACACTGATCTAGGCGACCAGTGACCATAATGCGCTGCGTCACCACACCTGAGTCCGTCTCAATCTCGAACTCCGAGGGGATACTCTACGGATCTAGGACTGCCACTTCGACACGTGGCACCCCTTGGGCTGCTGCCGCATCAACGAAGGTGTCCTGCATGAGCCAGCCAAAGTGCGCCCCCAGGTCCTTGATGATCGGGCGAAGCTCGGTTGCGAGGCCTGGGAAAATGAGGGTAACTGGATGGCGAGGAATGCGGAAGCGGGCATTGAAGTCTGCTACACTGAAACCCCTATACCATGGGACCATAAGGATGATCTTCCCACCCACAGAAGTAAGGGACCGTCTGACCATATCGCTCGCAGCCTGTGCTGAGGAGAGCTTGAGCCAGAAGATACCACGTCCCATGAGTGCAACCTCCTCAATGTGGCTGTCCTCAAGGTAGAGGGTGGACTACAACCACAGTCCCTGATGTCTGCTCGTGAAGGGGCGTAGCCAATGACTCTCCCATAAAAGGATGTCTGGAAGAAGTCTGTGGCAGCCTGCTTCACCAAGGAGACCTGATGCTCTGTCAGTGTTATGCGGTAGGCTGATGGAGGGGGGGGGGTCCGTCTGGGCCACTGGTTCCAGGCTGATGGCTGCCATACTGCACCGACAAACTGTGAACGCTCCAAAAGGGGCGGGGAAGAGGAGGAGGGAAAGGGAGGGGGTGTGGCAGTGCAGCGCGAGAGGGGGCGGGGAGGAGAGGCGAGGAAGGAGGGGAAGGGGGGGCAGCGTTGCGCAGCGGCGGGGAGGGGGAGGAGGAGGCGGGGGGGGGGGGGAGTGGTAGCGCAATGCGAGGGGGGGGAGGCGGGGAGAGGACAGAGGGGCGGAGAAGGGAGGAGAGGGGGGGGGGGGATGGCGAGCGGAGAGGGAAGAGAGGGGGACAGAGGGCGCGGCAGGAGGCGACGGAGAAAGAGGAGTGGGAGGGGAGAGGGGGCCGCGCAACGCGAGGGGGGGTAGACGGGAGCAGGGGAGGGGAGGGGGCATTCGCAGGAGCTATCCTTGAAATGTAATTTTACCTTAGCCCTCATAGGCTCGACCGTACGAACACTGGACTCCGGTTCCATCGGAGATTTACCTTTCTCCTCACGAGATGGTCTGGCAGACATGCTATGCACCATTTTCTTGAGCTCAGACTGCCCTACTTTTGTTTGTAACTGCTGCGCTAAAATCTATTGCAAGGCATCCTCTAACATTGTAATTCTGCCAGACAGTGTATGACCTGCAGGGTGCGACACCTACGGGGTTGGCTAGACTCCCGACTCTACGGGATCCATCATAGAAGATTCTTCTTCTTACTTCCATTTAGGTCAATGGGTGGTTTTTTTTAATAAACTATAAAACACCGCTTGAAATTGTAATTACAAATCAAACTGTAACCAAAACCACTTTTCCTTGTACTAGGGAAAACTCCTGCAATCCAAATCGACTCAAACACGGAGGCAAATAAATAAGCATAATCTCCAACAAAACTTAGAAGGCATAGAGAGCTCCCTGTTATAATTCTTGCTGCATGAAGAGATGAACTAGTCCCTATAGTCCACTCCAAATTATTAACTTGCGACTGTCCTCATCTTCTGCACAGAGTTTTGCTTCAGCATATAGAGCACGGAGCTTGATCTAAAGCTTCTCTGCATACTTCGAATTGTTTCTGGAGCAGTCTGCGACAACTTTAAGTGAATTTTATTGATCTTCGATATGACAGCGTCCTGAGTTCTCCGCAAGTGTTCCAATTCCCTGAAATGCAACCAAGCTTGTGGTATATCTGACGTAGCAATCCTTTCGATCTTTCAGCGTGGTCTTTGTCTGGTTAGCTATTCATTGTAACGTGTGTAACTCTGCTGGCTAACTTTGGTCGTGCGCTGCTTATTAGCTCTACCCTTGATCGTTATGCGCGCTTCTTCTCATGGAGTGCACGTCCTGTGCAATAGCTAGCCCTCACGATTTCCAGTGGCCTTTGAAGACAACTCGTAAACCTCTACGTGCGCCACTGTTGATTATCCAACGTAACTCCAACGTTGACGAATTACTCGATGACCCGAACCCGACGACATGAACGATCTACTCTCCACAGATCGTACCGCTTTGATACCAAATGACACAAGAAATTTTCCTTGCTCTCAAGTAGTTACGTCGATTCACGGGTGCAGGCACATTCAATAACCTCCCAGCCAACCTCGGTGGTAGCAAGCTGTCAGAAAATTGAAATTAGATTACATGAAAGCTCTTTTTTTCTTCTCTCGCTTATGCCCAACGAGCCGCAAAAACTCCCTAGATGGATCTAGTATGCCACATGTCTGCAAATTAGGGTCCTTCCTTAATGCATCATTTACCCCTCTCTTGGGATATCTATTAAACCATTTACCCCTATGCACACTTCATGCATTTAGGTCCCTTAGCCTTAGATCCACCTAGTCTAGTGCCATGTCACCCTCACCAAGGACCTTGACCTTTATTCCTTTTTTATCATTTACATGAAGCTCAAACAAATATAATACAAACATTGATCCTTTAAAGAAAAATGCCGACTGACCCTTCCGAGGTCATGTTACCTCGACTTGAGCGTAACAACATCACTCAGCTCATTAGACCAGTCAGGAATTTTTTATGAAGTGGACTAGATGGCACAGCAGATGTTGCAGCGAGGGTGGCCTGGGAGACCATTATTCTCCCTACGTGTGAAGGGGGCCTTAATATCATTTTCTTTTTTGGACGCATTCAGGCTGGCACACCTACCTTGGGAGATGATTGGGTGGACAGCCCTCGCTAGATTTTTACTTCCGCTTCAATTAGATCTCCTGCCTCTCCTCTCATGACTGCCATCTTGAAAGCTTGGGGGAGCTTCAGGAACACTCTTCGAAGGGTTCCGTCCTCTACCCTCGAAAAGATTGATAGGCAGCCGATCATTTGGAACGATAGTATACTTGATGAGCATGGCAAACGACTAGGCACTTCCCATTACATGCAGTGGTCTAGATGGGAGAGAGGCCCCGCCTACACAGTAGGCACTTGGAAGGCTTTTATTAGACTACCTGAGGATCAAAGACTACAGTCCGTGAGCCACCTCAAAGGGGTAGCACGCAGGATTCAGCCAATACCATCTCGGTGGAATGGACAGTTGAGATGCCTATTACTTCCACCACTTGGATGGAGCTTTTTCGAGGACAGCAGTTCCTCTACAGGTGATCACTCTTCGAGGTCTCGGGAAAGATGCACTGGTCTTTGACGTTGGGGTTCGAGGTATACTCTCTAGATCCACGGATGATATTCTTCTAGAGGTTGCCTTTTAGCCCGTCAGGATTGCTGGTTTTGTGGACCATGGAGCGGGCTTGCAGTGGTACTTAGACCCCAACCCTCTGCCCTTGGCCCTAGGATCCTGGAGGTTGTGGTTATATGGAGATGCACCTATCAGGTGCTTGCAGTGGGACCCAGGAGAGTGGGAGTGGATAGATCATGGGCACCGAGAGAGGGGGATTCCCTTCTTTCCTTTCACAGTTGGTAATGCCAGGAGATTTCAGCTGAGCAGTAGGGGTTGGATTCCCTCCAGAGGCCCCCATTGGCACAACTTCTTCATCACCGCAGATTTGCGTAGGAATTTCTGGAGGAGGCCCTGGAGATCCCTCAGAAATAGAAAGATCACTCTTTTCTTTTGGCTTTCTATTCATGGAGGGATTGCAGGGAACCTGTGGAGATAACGATTTGGGGCTGATCCCACTTGCCCTCGCTGTCATTCTGCAAAGGAGTCAGTGCGACATTGCCTTTGGGACTGCAGTCAGGCAAGGACTGTTTGAAAAGGGGTTGCTCGGATACTCAGTATTTTTCATACTTCCCCTTTCTTCATGACTTGGGGCTCGGTCGCATGATTATCCCTTACTGGGCCCTAGGTGTTTTATGAGGGTGAGCCTTCTTCTTGGGCACTCTCGATCTGCCAACAGGTGATAGAGCCCTGCTCTCTTTAGGATGTACCACTTACTCCCTTCATAGCTTCGCATGCTTCAGTGGACACCTCTTGGGAGATTTTGGCTAGCATTTCCTCTTGGCACATTTGGAGAGCCAGATGCACAGAGGCCTTGGATGGCACCCAGATACACCCATCACAGGTGTTCACGGGTTTTTTTTTTTTTTTTTTTTTCATGAAAAGGACTTCTATTAAGTAAGAACAAAAACCCGCGAGAGCAAGCTCAAAGCGGAATACATCATGAAATCATGAGGATAATAAAAAACCCCCTCAGAGTGAGGTGGAAAGAAACCAAGGCTGAGGCTGAAAGTGCCATCTCAACCCTGTAGTAGATTCATAGAAGAAAGGAGAATCCTTCCATTCCCTAAAGAAAGAAGCCCTCCTAGCTGAGGCTGCACGGGAGTCCCCCTGCATACCCATCCATACGGCCATCAGAGTGTGTACGATGTCTGTCCAGATACTAGCCAATGTGTGCGAGGGATGAACCTGAGTACCCTCCATAGCCTCTGTGCATCTGGATCTCCAGATATGCCAGGCTGCTATGCTCGCTATAATCTCCCAAGAAGTATCCACAGAGGCATGTACAGCTGTAAAAGGACGGTGTGTAACCACATCCAACGAGCAGAGCTCAACCCGATGATGTCGAACCGAAATGGCCCGGGAGGAGTCAAGTCCCTCATAGAAAACCTGAGGTCCTGTAAGAGAAAGCCAAGCCACCGAGCCCCAAGTCATAAAGAGTGGGGAATGGGCAAAGTGACTGAAGATCCTGGCTATCCCCATCCAAATCAATCTCGCCTGTCTGCAATCCCATAAGCAATGCTGAATAGACTCCGAAGCAGAAAGGCAACGAGGGCAAGTAGGGTCGGCTCCGAATCTGGACCTCCAAAGGTTCACTGCAATCCCTCCATGAATAGAAAGCCAAAAGAAGATAGTGATCTTTCTATTCCTGTGGGATTTCCAGAGCCTCCTCCAAAAGTACCTCTGCTGATCCGCAGTAATACCAAAAGTCTCCCAATGAGGAACTTTGGAGGGTCTCCAACCTCTACTACTGAGCTGAAATCTCCTGGCATTACTGACCGTGTAACGAAAGAAGGGGATGGTCTTCTCTCGATGCCCCGCGTCAATCCACTCCCACTCTCCGGGGTCCCACTGTAAATACCTGATGGGAACTCCTCCATAGAGCCAAAGTCTCCAAGACCCGGTGGAGAGTAACTGGGGGTCAGGGTCTAAGAACCACTCTGAATCTGATCCCTGCATCAAAAGGCCTACGACCCTGATAGGCTGAAAAGCAGACTCAAGCAATATATCATCTGTAGATCTGAGCAATCTGCCACCATCCTGGACACTGAAAACCAAAGCATCCTCCTGTGCACCTCGGAAGGCTAAGACCTGAAGTGGAACCCCACCTCTCGAGAAAGTACCTGCCCAAGTGGAGGTAGTGAGAGGCATATCATCTGTGTCTATCCAAGCCTCTGGAAGGGCTGACTCAATCTGCAAGATCCTCCCTGCACTCCCTCTGAGATGTCCTGTCAACCCTGACTTGGTTTCCTCTGGAAGCCTACGGAAGGCTTTCCAAGATCCCAAAGAAGAAGCAGGTCCCCTCTCCCACCTGGCCCACTGCATGTAGAGTGAGGCACCCAGTGGTCTGCCACGATCATCTAAAATACTGTCGTTCCACATGATGGGCTGCCTATCAATCTCTACCCGGGAGGAAGGAGGAATCCTCCGAAGAGAGCTTCTGAAACTAGCCCAAGCTTTCAGAATGGCAACCATGAGAGGGGATGAAGGTGATCTGAGGTGTGCTGAGGTGAAAATCCATCTAACACTGCTCATCCAGTCTCCTCCTGAGGAAGGTGTGCACCTCTGTATGCTGCTGATAAGAAAGTCCTTCCACGGTTCCTGTCCTGGCATAAGTCCTCGCACCACTATCTTGCAAAGTAAGGCTCTGCACTGTAAATCTGGATCAATAATATTGAGACCCCCATCCTGTGTAGGGAGGATGAGGGTCTCCCAAGCCACTCTGGCTAAGGCATCTGCTGTGCCATCAAGCCCACTCCAGAGAAAGTTCCTGATCGGTCTTCTGAGCTGAATGATGCAGTCCCTAGAACGGCACCAACATGAACAAATAAACCAGGCCGTGGCCAAGAGGACCTGGTTGACCACCACAACTCTAGAGGCAAGATCCAGCTTGGTTGAGCTCCAAAAGAGAAGCTTCCTTCTGATGCTCTCCAACACGGGAGCAAACTGCTGCGTGGTAGAAATACCCAAGCCGACCTGGCAGCCCAAATACCTGATAGGCACACCCCTCTGAACCCAAGTGAACCCTATGTCAAGTCCCCAAACTGGAGTGTCCTCATCACTGATCCAAAAGCCATTGGATTTATGCCAATTTATCTGCGCCCCTGCCGCCAAGCAAAATAAATCCAATGCTGTCCTGAAAGAAGTCAATGTCTGTGGAGAGGCATCCAAATAAATCGCTGTGTCATCAGCCAACTCACTGTCAAGCAGCTCCTCTTCTCTTCTGATAGGAAGTCTCAGCCCAAAGATGTCAGCTTGAGATCTAACATAGATGCTCATAGCTTCGGCCACGAATAAAAAAAGGAAAGGAGCAAGGGGACATCCCTGACGGACTGATCTCGAAATCTGAAATCTCTCACCCCTTACCCCACCAATAAGTACCTGGCTATGGGCTGATCTGTACAAAGAGGAAACACCTCTGATCCAAACATCAGTGAATCCAAAGCGTAGTAGGGTGCCCTCCAAAAAACTCCAATCTACTCTGTCATAAGCTTTTTCAAAATCCAACAGTAGAATGGCAAGATTCTGGCCACTCTGCACGGCCCACTCTGAAGCTTCCCAGAAAGAAAAAATGTTATCAAAAATACTTCTGCCATGCACAAATCCCGTCTGAGTGTCGTGGATAAGATCAGGGAGAAGTGGCTGTAATCGGAGGCTGATAGCCTTGGCCAGAATCTTGTAACAAGTCCCCAGAAGTGTGATAGGCCTCCACTGGGACAATAAATTTCTGCTACCTCCTTTTGGGATAAGGTGGATGAGGCCCTCTGTAAGCGATTCAGGCATCTCGCCAGAGTCCCAAATGGCCTGCATGGCTGAAGTAATATAGTCTCCAATCATATCCCAAAATGCAATGAAAAAAGACGGAGTGAGGCCATCTAAACCTGGGCACTTGCCCTTGTGAAGGGCTGAAAGTGCAGTCCTGAACTCTGTGTTGGTGAAAGGTGCGTCAAGTAGAACATGCATATCCGGATTCACCAACACTGGGATACTCTGCTAAATAGCCTGTCTAGCATCCTCTATATCGTGTGTCTCAGGATCAGCAGTATGGAGGGTGGCATAGAAATCTGAAGCTATGCGTAAGACGTCATCTGGCTCTGTCTGTAAAACCCCATGTGAGTCAATAAGCTGAGATACACTCTCTCTACTATGTCTAGGGCCAAGAGTAGAGAAGAAGTGTTTATTGACTCTACCACCCATCTGAATCCAGAAGGACTCCCGTGCATGAAAGGCATACTCTGCTCTCTGATCAAGCAATAACTGCAAGTGAGTCCTCGCTGCAGCAAGGCGCTCCTGAATCCAAGCATCTGAAGGCCGTTTCTGCTCTTCCCTCTGCAAAGCTACTAACTGCTGGCGAACACCAATCTCACGTCTGAGAATATCTCGTCTCCTGGTAGAAGCAACTGAGCAGTAAAAGTCGCTAATACCAGAGAGGGCAGCGGCTAAATGTGAAGGATGTGGCTGCCCTCCCTGGACATGAGCAAACCATACCCGTAGGGCTGCCTCTGTAAGGTCCTCCTCTGTGTAAAAGGCATCTGGGATCCTGATGCTGGCAGATCGGCCTCTCAAGTGAGGCTCTGAGATAGCCAGAACAACAGGGAAATGGTCTGAGGTGGAAACCCCCGCAGCAATGCATACCGATCCCCCTCTGTCTAGTGCCCAATCATCTACATAAAATCTGTCAATGCGTGCATGAATAGGCATCTGTTGCCTCCTGTTCGACCAAGAGAACAGGAGGGACTGTGGCTGAATAAGAAAGGCATCATCACACCAAGTATCTCTGCCACAGAAATGGAAAAGGAAGGCATCCCAAGCTGCTCTCTCCAAAGAGTGAAGTCCGCCTTCTCTACCCCCTTTTTTGTCTGAAGGTAACTCGACCATGTTAAAGTCACCTCCAATCACCCAAGAATCCACAATGGGGGCCCAGGAGAGCAAGGTCTTCCACATAAGGACACGTTCCCCTCTAATGTTGGAGGCATATAGGTTGAGGAAGCCAACCTTACGCCCTCCAATCAAGAGAATAATCCACTGAGCTCTAGAGGGGATAATGACTCCGTGCCCAACAACTAAGGGGAGAACCGACTGCGAAACTGAAATAGAAGTGCCTCCCCTAGTGCCCAATGCAGGCGACCAAAAAGTATGTCCTGAAAGCAACTTGCCTGACTTGGCACAATCTCTATAATCCAGCTTGTGCTCTTGAATAAATAATATATCAATGGGACCCCCAGTAACACCTGGATGAAGCTGATCCCGGATCAGCTGTCTGCGGCGGCGATGTGGGACGCCACCTAGGCCCTGTATGTTCCAACTGATAATCCTCATCGACAGGAGGATGTAGAGTGGAACACCTTACCCGACCTAGTGGCGGAAACAAACCCCTCAACAGGGGAAGACCTCCTGGATGGAGGGAAGGAACCCAGTGGAGGAAAGTCAATAGGGGAAAGAATCCTGGCACCTGAAGAAGAAGCCCTGTCAATAGGAAATCCAACCACTGGCTCCCCAAAAGTAGCGGGCACAAACTCCTCCTCTGGGAAATCTGAACTCTCTGCCAAGGCTGAAAACGAGTTCCTGTGGAGCAATCCAGACACCGGAGTACGAAGGATCCCTTGTGAGGGAAGAGGATCAACAGTGTAAGCTATCCCCTTCCCCCTGTCCAAGGGAGGGAGTGAGGAAGGCTCTCTACCCGGTGTCTGCCCAGCCGCGGAAATCTCTCCGTCCTCAAGAGGAACATCTGGTAGTGCTGGATCTAAGGAAGAAGCTGCAACTGGGGAGGAGGTCGAAGCTTCAGCGTCTCGGACTGTGCAAGGTGAGACAGGAAGGACAGCTCGAGGTGAAGCAGAGTCTACTAAGGTACCCTCGTGAACTGAAGAAGGGACCTGCACACGTACTGGAACCCACTGTAAAGCGTCGCGTGTGCCTGAGGGAGGTGGGGGTCGAGGAGCAGGACCTGTACCACCCCCCTGATGAGGCCGAGGAATAGGTACTGGACCTGTACCACCACCTGACTGAGCAGGACCGCCACGTGAAGAATGAGGAGCAGGAGCTGGACCTGTACCACCCCTCTGTCGAGGTCGAGGGGCAAGTGCCGGGTCTAATCTCCCCCCCTGTCCCCCCTGTCGATGCCCTGAGGCGGTAGCTGTACCAGAGGTCTTCTTAGGCCTTTTCTTCTTTCTGGGACAATCCCTGGCAAAGTGTCCCGAGGTCCTGCAAATCCTGCACTAGTCCTGCCTGCCTGAAATCTCCACTCTCTGGCGAAAAAAGGAACCATCCGGGCGCTGTATCATGACGTGGTCCATCTCGAGGTTAGGATCCTTGCAAAGGACCCTAACTCTAGGAACCCCATCAGCCTTGGTTGCCTCTGCTGCAGTCAAAGGCAACCCAGGGAGGGGTGGGATCTCAGCAACTACGCCAAAATGCTCCCCAATAACAGAAAGAAGTCGATGGTAAACCTGGGGAAGCCCGGGGAACCTGATGAAGAGCGAGAAGAATTTCTTATCTGCCTCAACTGGGTCGAAACCAAGGTGAAAGGCTTCAAAGAAGATCTTCCTGTGTCCCAGGTGTAAAAGCTCGGCCTTGAGCACAGTGCTCGCAGCCTCTGGAGTGTCAAAAACAACCTGGAAGAAACCTCGTCCCAGAAGGCGAACATCTACCAATCGAGGAGCGAGGTCTGGGGGGAGAGCCGCAAGCATCCAGTCTCTGGCTTGGGATCTGGAAGGGTGAGACCCGAAGATGCGTGCTAACAAAGTGGTAGAGCACTCAATCTCTACATCCTTCCTGAGCTGCTGCAACTCGTCTTTAGAGAAAGTGATAGTTTTCGCGGGCGGTGGAGATGGAGTAGGATTGGCTGACGGGGAATCCATCGCCAATCAAGGTGAGGAGGCCGACTCGAACAGAAAAAAAGGCTCCTTCCGTTCCAAAAAAACTGCGAGGGGCAAGGGAGGGGAAAGGAGGCTAGGAGGAAGCAGGGGGGAAGGGGAGGGAAGGAGGAGAGGGGCTAAGGCTGAGAGGGGAGAGGGGCAAGGAGGGAGGGGAAGGGAGAGGAGAAGAAAGGGAGGAGTGAGAGGAAGAGAGGGGGCGGGAGAGCAAGCAGGGAGGGGGCGGGACAGCAGGGGAGGGGGCGGGACAGCAAGGGGGAGGGGGCGGAGGCAGGGAGAGGGAGCGGAGCAGCAGGGGGGAAGGGGCGGAGGCAGGGGGAGAGGGGGAGCAGCAGGGGGGAGGGGGCGGAGGCAGGGAGAGGGGGCGGAGCAGCAGGGGGGAGGGGACGCTGCTCCCCTTGCTGCTCCGCCCCCTCCCCCCTGCTGCTCCCCCTCTCCCTGCTTCCGCCCCCTCCCCCTTGCTGTCCCGCCCCCTCTCCCTGCCTCCGTCCCCTCCCCCCTGCTGCTCCGCCCCCTCTCCCTGCCTCCGCCCCTCCCCCCTGCTGCTCCCCCCTGCCCCCTGCTGTCCCGCCCCCTCTCCCTGTTCACGGGTATTTGGAGTGACACGGTTCACACTTTGATAGCCATATGGGCTAGCATGCAGGGCCCTTCACGGGCAGCCTCTTCTAGGAGGACTGTATTTCTTCGAGTTTGGAGGGGTTCTCCCTTTTTCTCAGAGGTTTCTACCAGATTAAGATGGCACTATTAGCCCCAATCCTTTCTTTTTGGCTCTTGAGCTCTTCATGCATTGCATGGTGTATCCTGTATGGAGCTTGCTCTAACAATTTTCTTTAATACTTAATAGAAGTCTCTTTTTACAAAAAAAAAAGAAATGCGGGGAAAAAAGTATAGAGAGAGAAAGTTGCGTTTAGAGAGAGATTTCTGCACAACAAACTGCAATGGATTGCAAGGAATAAGTGCTGGAAAAACTGTGCCAGCTTTTCTTTGCTAAGGAAAACCACAACTTGAAGATCACATCCAAGGTGGAAAACTGCACCCTGGAAGACTCGAAACACAAGCTTGAATTGCACCTACGAATCATACAACACAAGGGCACAATGAGCCCTTTTTATAGGTAGGGTGTCCGACTTAACCTGACTGGTTTGGGTTAGCTTGGTTGGCTGAAGCGACCTGGTCTGGTCTGTTACCCAAACCTGGTCAAGTCGGCTTACCCGACCCTTGGGTTGCCCCCAACCAGCTGACAATAGCTCGTTCCCAATAGTACAGACAGAGATGCCCAAAACTCTAAAGAGCATGTGAAGAATATCACCAAAGTGATGTGAGCACATTTGTTGTCTCCAACAGCATGAATGGGCCAGTTTATATTCTGTTCTCTACCCAAGTCACTGCAGGTAAACATCGATCGGCCATTGAAAGTAGCCTTACCAAATATTATGAGACCAGCTGCAACGCCATAAGCAATGGTTTGAACTCATCCACATCTACAACAGCACTGATAAGAAATTTACCTAATACTTGGAAGCCGGGTGGGCATCTTTGCTCAGGCAACCCATTGCTTGAGGCTTTTATTCCAAGGGACAGACAAATGTCTAGAAAGTATCAACCGATATTTTTTAGTTCTATTATCAAGGGCAATGAGGAGGTTAAGAAAGGTCTTGAAGATGAATTGAGATACCGATACAAACAAGGGAAGACGTGAAATTGAAAGGCCATGATGATAACTCAAGCAAGGGTTCCCTATTTATGAACCAAAAACAGCAATGTGGGTCAAATAATTAGGCTAACGAGAATGCAATAGACCAATGGGAGAAGAGGACCGAGGGTGGATAACTATGACACTCAAAGAGAGATCGGAGCATTGGTGACAAAGCGGGAGGCATAGAGGAGACAAAAGAGACCAAAATCTAAGAGACGAAGGGAACCATGGGCTATAAATATTGATACCATTACCTGTAGACTTGAGCTCCTAGCTTCCTCTCCCCCCCTTCCCGCCCCCTTCCCCCCCCCTCCCCCCCGCCGGCCCTTTTCCCCTAATTCCTTGATCATCTTGCCCCACTCACCCTCCTTGTGCTGGCCCGCTTCATCTCCTCCCAACTTTCCAAGTGTGGCCTCTACAGGTCCCCCAACTCACTAGCTAGCCTACCCTTGTGGACGGCCCCTGTGCCAGTCATTATGGCCCCTCTTGCTGCTCTGTCTTTTCTCCCTCTCTCTTAAGTAGTTTTGCAGTTTTGGCACCTTGATAGCATACTTTGATAAGAGAACTCAATTCAGTTTTGATGTTTCCCAAATTATGCCAATACTGGTTACTGGAAGGCATTACCCATCTTTAGCATACTATTGTAGTTGTGTATTTTCTTTTTTTTAAAAGAGCAAAGATAGCCACAACAGGGCACAAAAATCAGCCATCTCTCCGCAGTTATTGCCCCCCTTTGCCTTTATATTCACTAGGAAAGTAGTGGGGAAAATTTTACAGAAAGGTTTGGATGCTACAGAGACCATTGACATCAAAGGCCACAAAGATGACCGACATCATAGGCCACGAAACTACTGACACAAAGATGATGCATGTTACAGGTTACAATGATGATGGTGCATTGGAGGCCAATAAATCATTACAACTTCAAGGCCATAAAGTAAGACTTGCCAGGAATGGCACCTTGGTTCCAGTGTGCAGCATGGTTCTATGCATATTTTGTAAGTTCACTATCTGCTTGAAAAACAACAAAAAAGATGGGACAAAATAATATGTCCCGCCCCTTAGAGCATAATTGTTGGTTGGTAAGACCTTGGCTAAATTTTATTGTCTTATAAAAGAGTAATATCAGATGGAGATGCAAACGGTATCCCTGTCAATGCACCTATTGGCACAATGCAACTGCGCTATTCCAAAAGCTAAAGGAAGTCTAGAGCAAATATTTAAATGGGGTGCTCATAGATGTAAGTATTTGTGGGACATGAACATATTCAAATATAACGTGAGCATTATCAGTGTGCTAAACAGGAGCAAAGGCTGATACACAATTGAGGAAGGCATTGTAGGAGGAAGATGCTACTTTCTAGCATGCCATTAAGGCCACGGAGATCAAGTACTCAGGAACCTCTAGGGCTAAGGACTTGGGAGCCCATGTTTTCTGAATAGGGATCCCACAGAGTCGAAGTCTACATGGCATGACAATACAGGCTTGACAATACATTGGAGAGGAGTAGAGCATCTTAAAGACACCTTTGAATCGAACATGCAGGAGTTATGACAGTTATGACACCATGAGGAGAAGCCAAAGCATCTCCTAAAGATGACAAGTCACTCACGTGCAGAGAAGGAATTCCTAAGTCTTCAAGGAGTGGAGAGGTGGAGCAGTGATAAGCAGGACATGTCTGTTCCTGATTTAGGCATGGGGGTTTGTTGAGTCCACACATCTTTTCAGCTTTCACAGTAATAATATTTTCAAAACCTTCTTATATGCCTATGCTTGCATTTGAGAACTGCACTTTTAATACTTGTAAGGCTATCTGTGTAACACCCGGACTAGAGTACATGTATGTGTATTTATTTTTGCAAAGACTCATGCATCACTTTTTCTACCACCGTTTTGTTAGCAATTGTTGGAGGTGATGAGCTCACCCCTTGTGGAGTAAAAAATGAGGCCCCACATAAATATGGGAAAATTACAACCATTAGTATGTAATGCATAATGGCCCTGTCTCTCCATATCCCTGCAGGGACCTTTTGGAGGGAGAGGAAGCCAAGCAGCTAGGCGGCCCTATGTGGGTATGCAGATTGTACATGTGGCATCCTCTAGCTGCTCCAACAGCAATTTGGCCATGTACTTATCCATTGCAGCATATTAATTGCTCTCTTTTGATGACTGGTTCAGGATTCTTGCATTTTACATCAAATCTGAGTAGTCTACATGGCGTCAGCTTGGTAAAATGTTAGCCTCCTTGACTCTCTGTTGCTACTGTCAACCAAGACCCTACAATTGTCCTACTTTGTAATCTATATTTTCTCTTTAAATTTTTTCATGCCATTTGAAATCATCTTACTCATCATCATTAGTGATAAGTTATCTTCACCATGCATTGGACAATCATCCCTTCTTTATATTCTCTTCAACTACTTCTGGATTTCCTCATTTACACCAGGAGTCTGTATGGTATCTGATATCCCACTTCTTATTTCATAATATTCACCATTACTACATACTTGCAGAGTATTAAGCCTTTATTTTATAAATTAAAAAATAGGCATCCCTGGATTTCCCAGTAAATCCAATTAAAAAGAGCCATTATCTGAATTTCCTAGTAAATCTTAAAATTTTTATCTTCTTTTGTTTTTGTACTTTGGTATGTTTACATGAGGATATTATCCAAAAGATCATAATATTTACAATGTACATCAGGTCAATGCATGGCTTGTTTGCTTGTTGCTTTGTCGTAGTATGTTCAAATTCACTGCTTTGAAAGATAGCTTGCTCCCATCGTGCTCTCACCCTCTCCCTCAGCCTGCCCCTAACTCCTTCCCTTCAGTCCTTCAGCCCCTTCAACCTCACCCGGAATTCCCTGTTCAAGCTTTGGAAAGAGCGCCTACATCTAGCTTTTGTGCAAGAAAAGTTGCAGCAAGTTTTGCACAGAAGAGCAACACGTTTGCCTAGAGAATCTGCCTCAAAACGACCTCTCTGAAGCTGCCTCTTACCTCATCCTTGCTCCGCGACCTACTGCTGATTTTTGCGCATTTTTTTATTTTTCTCTTTTCTTTTTTTGCAAAAATAGAATTCCATAAGTATGAATAAAACCTGCAAGAGCAAGCTCAAGGCGGTAATACATCATGCCGTGTATGAAAAGAGTCCTCAAGAAGAGGTACAAAATAACCAAGGTTGAGGCTGAAATGCCACCTCAACCCTGTGGAAGACTCAGAGAAGAAAGGACAGTCCCTCCATTCCCTGAGGAAAGCAGCCCTCCTAGCTGCCCAAGAGAATCCCTGCATGCTCGTCTGGATGGCCATCAGTGTATGTCTAACGTGTCTATTCATATACTGGCCATAGTGTGAGAGGGGTGATCCATCCAAAGCCTTTGTGCACTTGGCTCTCCGTATGCACTTGGCTCTCCGTATGCCACGCTCAAATGTTCGCTAATATCTCCCAAGAAGAGTCCACTGAGGCATGCACAGCCTTGAAGGGTGAGGTAGGAACGTCATCCAGAGAATGTGGCTCAACCAAGTGTTGTCTGAGAGCTATAGCTCATGATGGGTCATGTCTCTCAAAGAAGATCCAAGGCCTTGAAAGGGAAAGCCAAGCAAATGAGCGCCAAGCCATGAAGAAGGGGAAAGGAGAAAAAAAACTGAAAATCTTGGCAACCCCCTTCCATATAACCCTTGCTTGTCTGCAATTCCATAGACAATGCTGAATAGTCTCCACAGCAGCACGGCAACAGGGACAAATAGGGTCAACCTCGACCGTGGATCTCCACAGGTTCACTGCAATCCCACCATGAATAGAAAGCTAGAAAAAGAGTGATTTTTCTATTCCTGTGGGATTTCCAAAGTCTAGATCAATAGAAATGTGAAAGGCATCCCAATGAAGAGCTTTGGAGGGCCTCCAACCTCTACAACTGAGCTGAAATCTCCTGACATTGCTGACCGCATAACGAAAGAAGGGGGTGCCCTTCATCAATCCACTCCCACTATCCTGAATCCCATTACAAGCACTTTATGGAGACACCTCCTTAAAGCCATAATCTCCATGATCCCAAGGACATGAGAAGAGGGTCAGGATCTAGGTACCATTGAAAGTCGGAACCAATCTCTACATAGCCTACAATTGAAGATCTGGACAGCTTGCCTCCTGAATGCACATAAAAAACTAGGGCATCCTCATGTACATCTCGAACTGCAATATCTTGAAGTGGAATGCCCATACGACCATTCAAGCGGAGCAAGAACTAGGCATGTCATTTGTCTCAACCCAATCTACTACCAAGGCTGCATCGATCTACTGAATTTTGCCTGCACTCCCTCTGAGATGACTAACCATCTGTGCTTTCCTATTCTCTTGAACTTTTTGAAAGCTTTCCAAGCACCCACAATGGAGGCAGGTCCCCTCTCCCAATTGGACCACTCCATTTAGCAAGAGGCACCCAGTGGTCTACCATGCTCATCCAACATGCTATCGTTCCACATGAGTGGCTGCCTATCAAACTCTTCACAAAAGGGGAAACCCTCCAAAGAGTACTATTCAAGCTGGCCCATACTTTTAGGATAGAAGCCATGAGAGGGGAGGAAGAAGATCCAAGATGGGCTGAAGTGAAGATCCATCTAGTACTATCCATCCAGTCTCCTCTCAAAGACGGTGTGCATGACTACATGCTGCGAATAAAAAAGTCCTTCCACAGCTCCTGCCCAGGCATAAGTCCTCTCACAATCATCTTGCAGAGCAAGGCCCTGCACTGTAAATTTGGATCAATTATAATAAGACCCCCTTTCGAAGTGGGGAGAATGAGAGTCTCCCAAGCCACTCTGGCTATTAACATCCTCTGTGCAATCAAGTCCACTCCATATAAATTCCTTATCGGCCTCTTAAGCTGAGTGATGCAATCCCTTGCATGGCACCAACAAGAACAAATAAATCACGCCGTGGCCAAAAGTACTTGGTTAACCACCACTACTATGGAGGCAAGGTCAAGCTTGGTAGAACCCAAAAAAAGGACCTTTCTCCTTATGCTCTCCAACATCGGAGCAAACTGTTGTGTTAGAGAGATGCCTAAACCAACCTAGCATCCCAAATATTTGACGGCAACAACCCTTTCAATTCAATTGAATCCTATGTCACTTCCCCAACCCGGAGTGTCCTTGTCACTGATCCAAAAGCCATTGGATTTGTGCCAATTAATATGCGCCCCCGTAGTAGCAATGCAAAATAAATCCACTGTTGTCCCGAAAGAAGCGAGCGTCTGTGGCATGCCATCCAAAAAAACACTAGTATCATCTGCCAGCTCACTATCTAGAAGCTCTACTTCTCATCTCAAAGGAATTCTTAGTCCAAAATTATCAGCTCGAGATCTAATATAGATACTCATAGCTTCGGTCAAATTAAAAGAGAAAGGGAGCAAGGGGACATCCATGACAAACTGATATGGGAATATGAGAACTCTCTCCCCTTAACCCTCCAATAAGCACCTGGCTGTGGGCTGATCTATATAAAGAGGGTACCCCTCTAATCCATGCATCCGCAAAGACAAAACAAAGAAGGGTGCCCTCCAAAAAGCTCCAATCTACTTCATGTAATTACAAAAATTAAGAATGCATAGGGTGGGAGTTATTGTTAGATGCATGCATGCTCACTATTGTGTGGGAACTGCAGGTCTTTTCTAGTGTTAAGTGAGAAAGGTTTCCGCACACACACACAACAAGATCTACTCGCAAGCATGGCCTCAACCACCGGCACTAAGTGAAAAGTAGGGGAAGAGCAAAGTAAAGGCGAGTGCAAGAGAGTGATGAGAAGCATTTGGGATGACTTTTTTGTTAGGGTGTGCAACATGAAGGAGAATGAGATGGAATCAAGCCTATCTCGTTTAGAGGGAGTTGGCACTATGTCGTCTGAGATGATCCCGCATTGTCTGTGGAGCTACCTCACAGCACAAAGGATAATGGTAGGGGGCCATCTGGATCGGTGCTAGGACACGGAGGATGCAACGGGACTTCACTTGGGGCATGGTCTTCTTGATCGAGGTACAAGATGCAACTCACTCTTACCGGGCATCGTCATGTTTCTTTACCACCACAAGACAGTATTTGGGAGATGGTGTCCAACATCATTGCTTGGAACATCTAGGTTGCCCATTGCAGCTTGGGGTGATGGGAAGCACCCAAGTCCTCCTAGCAGCCACCCTCGTTGGAATCTGGCAAGATATTATCTACACCTACGCCCCATATGGGGTGTGTGTGTGTGTGTGTGTGTGTGTGTGTTGATGACCTTGCCAGCCGGGTGCAACGGGAGATAGATGCCATGCTTTGGGTTGACAACTTTATTGGGAATGTAGAGACCTGCTTCAACGAAGCATGCAATGTAGACCCTAGTCTTGCACAAGAGTTTGATGTCTTCAAATTAACACTATGGACAGGTGTATGGGCCAAGCACAATAGTAGACTTGTTGCATCGGATTGCTGTGGATCATTCTCAAGATAACCCCAGGCGTCTTCAAAAAATTGAATCATCTCAACAATGATCCATCCCAATGCATAGGTATTTGCATGGCAAGTATATCTCCCTCTTAAGGCTACTTCTTGTACCTCTTGTGCAAGCCACTTTTTCCACCCATATTCTTCCTCTTTCCAGCAAACTCTCTAAGCACAATCGGCATCTGTCTCCAAATACTGCTTCTTTATGTTCTTGTGTGCCTTTTGACTCTTCGAGAAGTCCATAGCCATCCCCCAGTCTATGATGCCTACTCGACATCCAGACTTTCCAACAAAATCCAATGAGATGTTGCTCGGGTGCAAGTTATCTCTGCATCCACCTTCCTGCGTGTAGCCGTGCCAAACCATCCACAATTGCATGGGTGATATGGAGTAGATTCTCACAAAAGACTTGGAAGTAGCATGTGAACATTCCGTGGTCCATTGGTAGAATCTAAAGGAGCTGCAACAAGCTACTGCCATTAAAGTATGGCATGATGGTCAACAATGGCTCATCTTGGGTTGCTGTGATCACACGTACAAGGACTTGGTGTCAAATTTGCATAGAAGTTTTACAGGAAGAATCCATATGTGTTTGAGCCTCCAGCGGAGGGCAGCAAGGATACGCCTAGAGACTCAACAACGAGGCATGGGTGGTAAGTATATATTTATCTTCTACTGAATTTCCCTTTGGGAAGAGATGAATGAGACCCTTCGTAAGTGAGCCAGGCATCTCACCCGAGTCCCAAACGCCATGTAGGGCTGAGGTAATGTGATCCCCAATCATATCCCAAAAAGCAATAAAGAACGAGGGAGAAAGTCCATTTGAACCTAGGCACTTGCCCTCGTGAAGAGCCAAGAGGGTAGTCCTAAACTGTGTGTTGGTGAAAGTAAGGGTTGCAAACACAAGCTTATTGCTAACATGTGCCCAGGAGTGTGATAGGCCTCCATTGAGACACTGAATTTCTGCAACCTCCCTTTGGGATGAGATGAATGAGACCCTTTGTAAGTGAGCCAGGCGTCTCACCTGAGTCCCAAACGCCCTGTAGGGCTGAGGTAATGTGATCCCCAATCATATCACAAAAAGCAATAAAGAACGAGGGAGAAAGTCCATTTAAACTTGGGAACTTGCCCTTGTGAAGAGCCAAGAGGGTAGTCCTGAATTGTAAGTTGGTAAAGGGTGCATCGAGTGAGACTCGCATATCTGGTTTCATCAACATAGGAATAGTCTGCAAAATAATATGTCTAGCATCATCTCTAGTCTGAGATTGTGAGAAGGCGGCATAATAATCTGAAGCTATGTGTAAGACGGCCTCTGGATTTGTCTGCAAAATCCCCTCTGAGTTCATAATCTACAAAGCACTCTCTCTACGATGTCTGGGGCCAAGAGTAGAGAAGAAGCGTTTATTGACTCTACCCCCCATTTGAGTCCAGAGTGACTATCGGGCATGAAAGACATACTCTGCTCTCTGATTAAGCAGCATCTGCAATTGAGCCCGGCTGCCAAATGTTGGCGAATACCAGTCTCCCGTCTAAGAATCTCTTGTCTCTTGGTATTGGAGACTGAATGATAAAAGTCGCTAATACCAGTTAGAGTAGTAGCCATAAGTGAAGGAGATGGTACTCCACCCTACATATGTGACATCCATATCTACAAAGTGGAGGAGATGGTACTCCACCCTGATGGGATATCTCAAGGTGTATGCCCCAGGCACACCTTGGGTTCTATGTGTGTGTGCTAGAGGCACAGTTAGGTGCCCATAAGCACTGTTAGGTGGTGGTAGATGCCACATAGGATGATTAAGAGATTCTAGGAGCTGATTGAGGATATGGTTGGTGTGATGGGGATCACAAGATGCTCTCTTGAGCTCATGTGTGATGTCATCTACCTTTGTATTGAGCCTATTTAGAGGCTTCTCTTTCTGAAAGGTGTGCTTGAAGAGCCTGTGAGGATTTGCTAGAGAGAACACCGTGGATTTGATCGGAGTCCTACAGTAGGAAGGTGTTGAAAGCTCAGTCGAGATGATTTGACTCAATAAGGGGGTTGCATAGTTGTTGTCCTGTTGTTGCTGTTTTTGAAAATCTCGAATTAGTCATCATGGGTTTTATCTTCAACGAAAATTTGCGCAGCAACATAGAAGTTTATTGCAATTTTATGACAGGAAGCTTTGATCGACGGAAGTAGTATTGACTCTACTCGAGCATGCTGTCTTATTCCTTGAAGCACAGTGGAATCCTCATTTTTGTCACGACGTTCTTTTGTGTTGGAGTCATCTATCTTTAGGTTGAATTGGTTGCAATCATTTATTATTTGATTCTTCAAGTCGAGGTGACAATTCTGTCTCATCTCCTTGTATTTGAGAAAGACATTGCCGCAGATATACTTTGCTAACCAAGATCTTAAGTCAACGTCAGCAACCAGCTGCTGCAGTTCGTTTTCGGCTCTTTCTGAGCAACCACATCTGTTTCACATGCGACTACTTTTGTGAATCTGAGGTTTGGCATCCCTCCTTCATTCCACGAGACCTGATAACAAGGAAGTTCTGAAGTTGATTGCTTCATTTAATCGCAAAAGTGTGTGGATGATCTTAAGAAGCAGACTCAAAGCTGCTCACTCATGCTGCATGATCGATTGGAAAACTCTACAGCACTTCTGTGTATTTTTGGAGTCTTCCCAAAAGTATAAAGCCTATCTATTCCAGCGATTGAAGGAGCTTGATTTGTTGCTAGTTTAGTGATTGTGGGAGTATCTTTCATGCCATTCTTGGCTCTCAATTTTGCGGAGTATGGCCAACTTGTTCAATGCTGCAGACTTGGCCCTTTTGCAATTCTTAAAGTCCTTTTGTGGACGTACCTGTGTGGGAAGACTAATCACCTCTCAAAAGATTGCTTCAAGATCAATCCTTGCAAATATTGTGGCAAAAACAATCACCATGAAAAGTTTTGTAAGGCCAAAAAGGAAGCAACTACAAACCAGAAACTGCCAATTTACTTTCAGTTGATGTGCCTCCACAAGATGAGGCCTCCTATGATGATTATGCTTTTGAACCATCTCCATATATGCTCCAAATCTCTCTTTTATGTTGAGTCAAGGTACTCTGCCTAGATAGTCCTCCAAAATGAATGGAATAAACTATTGTGTTCTTTGTAAACACCTCTGGTCACCATATGATGTAGGCCATGTGTATGTGTTTAACTCCATGGTACCTCCTGCAGACATTGTGCCGAAAAAACAGTGCTAATTATATTACTTCGAAAACAAGATACATGAGGTCAGCATTGCAACTGACGGGCTGCGTTCACAAATTGGACGCAGCCCAAAAGGTAACAAAAAAGTAAAGCTCTCTCTCACGGAGGGATCAGGCGAGTGTGAATGAACAGCCAGAGAGGTGGTGAGTAGCGCCACTGAAGGCCCTGCGAAGTATGCTCGAAGAAGAGGCCCTGTGTGTCCCAAACCCGGAGGAAACGTCTCCGCTTCTCCCGGCCGGCCCGGGAGTCTCCCTGTATCTGGTCCCACTGGCCTCTGAGGGTGTGTATAATCTCACTCCAGATGTCAGTCATGATCTAGGCAGTCGATAAGGGGGTGCCACCGAGGATCTGCGCACAGCGCGAGGTCCAAATGTGCCATCCTGCGATGCTGCTAATAATCTCCTAGACTGGTTGTCTCTCCTGAGATCCAGTGCCAGCCTCTGCCAGGTGCGGCGGAATGCTCTCGAGCGGCCCTCACGTCCCCTGTGTGATAAGGAACGTGGGGTCCTGCTGACATGCCTCGAACAAGTGATGAAAACCAGGTGCGGTGCTGCACCAGCAGAACGCGCCCCAAGTGATCAAACCTAGCTCCGGTGCTGTGCGAGTAAGGATCCCGAAGGTCCACCTCCACACTTCCTGGGCGCGAGTGCAGCTCCATAGGCAGTGTTTTGGTGACTCCTCGTCCTCATGACAGATCTGACAACGTCCGTCTTGACCTATCTGCCGCAACCAGCTCCCCACTGGAAGACCTTTGTGGGCGAGAAGCCACAGGAAGTAGGAGATCTTCCGCGGCCGCCAGCTCTCCCACAAGGCCTTCCAGAAGGCCTGCAAAAATAACCTGGAGATACCTTGAGCATACCAACTGGGCCGCTGGGTAGGAGGGCAGCTCTGCATCCTCCCGAGAACTCGCCTGCCCAATGTCGTGCTGTAGGCAAAGAAAGAGGTCGGCCCCTGACCTGTCACAATCTCTGGCCATCTCCACTCTCCTGGGTCCCAATCAAGCTCTGACAAGGCCCGCCCCTCCCAAAGCCAGAGTCGCCAAAGCTGTAGCTGATCCTGCTCTATGCTAGGATCGGCGGTCCGCCAAACCTTCCCCACGAGGCCTACGACCCAAACCCTCTGCCATGGGAGTAGGGGGTTGATGAGCACATCCTCTCTCCTGAGTCGGCCGTCCCCCATAACCGCGAAGAAGAAAACAGAGGAGTCGTCCATCCGACCTGCAACCACCAGTGGGATGCCACGGGGGGTGAACTGTCCCAGCCAACGGTCATCACCAGGCATGAGGATCTGAAACTTGGGTGGAACCAACCAATCAGTTGGAATCGCTCCGTCTATCTCCGTACGTCTCGCCTGAGCTCCACGGGCACCTCCAGCTGCGTCTGCTAGATCAGCGGTCTCCAAATGTCTGTACGTGTCCCTCCAAACTCGAAGGGACCGGGCTGGCCCCCGCATCCAGCCGTCCCACCTGATGTGTGATCTCTCCCCCAGCTGAAGGCCCTCGGCATCTCTGACCTGATCGTTCCAGATAAGCGGTTGGCGATCGATCTCCTCCTAACAGCTAGGAGGGGACTGTATGAGACTGAGGCGGAGCCGCCTCCAAACCATGAGGAGGCTATGAACGAGTGGGGAGCGGGGCGGAAGTGAAGATCCACCTGAGGGACGATAGCCACTCTCCACCTCGGCGCGGGACACAAGAACCGACCCCCTGCTGAAGTAACATCTTTCACGTTTGCCCCCCTGGGGTCAAACCGCGGATAACTAGCTTGCCTAGCAGGGCCTGACTCTGAAGCTCTGGATCGATGACCCCCAGGCCACCCTCAGCCTGCGGAAGAATGATTGTCTGCCAAGCAACCCTAGCTCTGATATCTCTGAGACCATCCCCCCCGGACCACAGGATGTTCTGAACAAACCTCCTAAGCCGTGCCATGCTGGATCTCGAGAAACACCAACAGGAAGCCACATACCAAGCCGTGGCTAGGAGGACCTGGTTGACTACCAGAGCACGACCTGCAAGGGAGAGCTTAGCAGTGCTCCAGAAAGCCAACTTTCGTCGAATGGAATCTAGCACCGGGAGAAACTGCTGAGCTGGCGTGATATCTAGGCCGACCTGAAAGCCGAGATATCTAGCTGTCTATCCCCGCGGGATCCACCTGAAACCCAAAAACCTCCCCCACTGAGAGCACGCCCCGGGGTTTGTGAGAAAACCAACTGATTTGTTCCAGTTGATTTTCGCACCGGCTGCGGAATAGAAGACCTCTAGGGCCATCCTCACCCTCTTCAGCATCATCTCATCATCCTGGACATACAGTGCTGTGTCATCTGCATACTCCGAGTCCAGGAGCTCTGTGTCCTCCCTGAGGGGAAGGCGAACACCCCGGATCCCGGTAGACCTCGCCCGAAGGTAGTATGTCATAGCCTCGGCAAAGAAGAGAAACAGGTAAGGAGCAAGGGGGCAACCCTGACGCACTGATCTCTCCAAACGAAAACGCTCTCCCATTCTGCCGCCAATGATGACCCTGCTAGAAGCTGTCCTGTATAACGTTGAAATACCCTGAATCCATCTTGCTGGGAAACCTATTCGCTCCAGAGTACCCTCCAGGAAGGACCAGTCCACTCGATCGTAGGCCTTCTCAAAGTCGAGAAGTAGGATGGCTAAATGTGACCCACTGTGCTGAGCCCACTCCGCCGCCTCTGAGAAGGTGAAGACATTATCCAGGATATTGCGATCCTGGACAAAGCCTGTCTGAGTGTCATGAATGAGGTCTGGAAGTAGAGGCCGAACTCTGGCGCTGATCATCTTGGCAAGGATTTTGTAGGCAGTGGTGAGGAGGGTGATCGGGTGCCACTGACGGATCTCCTGTCGATCTCCTCCCTTCAGGATGAGGCAAATCAGTCCCGAGGAGCTGCTCTCTGGCATATATCCGCTGTTGAAAATCCTCTGGAGAGCTGCTAGGAGGGGCTGATGGATCTGATCCCAGAAGGAGGTGAAGAAAGCTCGGGATAGCCCATCCTCGCCGGGGCATTTCTGCCCGTCGATGGCCATCAAGGCCTCCAACATCTCGTCCGTAGTGAACGGTGCCAACAACGTCGCCTGCATGCTGGGCTGGACCAGGGATGGAATGTGCCTCCACACCTCCTCACGGGAGCGTCGAGTGCGAGGGAAAAGCTGCTCCTGCTGGAAAAGAGTCCTGTAGAAGTCGGTAGCCAACCCCAAGACCTCACCCGGATTAGTAACGATGTGTCCCTCCGCTGTCCTAAGACTCCGTAGTTGATCACCTGCTGCTCTTTGGCCATGCGTCCTGAAGAACTCCCTGCACGTCCGGTCGCCCTTCCGAGCCCAGAAAGAGAGAGAGGCGTGATAGGAAAACTCTGAATGGCGCTGGAGAGTCTCCTCAAGAAGGGCTCTGGCTCGAAGGGCCTGGATCCGAAGCTCCTCCGAGCTCCGGGCTGCCTGCTGGAGTCGCTGAATGGAAGCGAGGTCCCTCCGAAGAGCTCTCTCTTTGCCCCACCACTCCTGTCGAACCTGTAGGGCTGCGAGCTTGCAAATCTGGCTGGACTCCTGCAAAGCCTGCGCCACCGAATCAACCAGATCCACGCACTCGCCCCAATCTCTGTCCCATAGGCTACCGATACTGCTGCGCACGTCCTCCCTCGAGAAGATGGAGTCGGGAATCTGGCACGAACGGGGGGGGAAGGGCCTGAACTGCCGAGTCTAATGATAAGAGCACAGGCGCATGGTCGGAAAGTATCGTCCCTGGAACTATACCCGCCTGACCGCCTCTGCTGATGGCCCAATCACTGACATAAAATCTATCCAGCCGCTCCAGAAGTCTGCCTTTTTCCCTACGGAAGCCCCACGAGAAGTCCAAGCTCCCGTGCCAACGACGGAAGGACGGGTCTCTCCAGCTGTCCCTACCTCCTGTCGCGAAGATAAATGAGTCCCAAGCGGACTGCTCTGCCTGAGACATACCTGTAAACTCTGGTCCTCTGCCCTGCTGGTCCTCCAAGGTCTCCAGATTGTTGAAGTCACCTCCAACAATCCAGGAATCCATGTCTGGGAGAATCCCTGTGAGTGTCCTCCAGAAGATGGCTCTGCACCGGAGGTCTGTGGGAGCATAAATGTTGAAAATTCCTATTATGGAACCCTCCAACTCCAGGCCTACCCAAAGGGCACGTCCTGGGATCAACGTACCATGACCAAAAACTCCCTAGGCTAACTGCTCGCACACGGAAGTACAGACACCTCCACTCCTCCCCTGTGCGCCAATCGAGGGCTCCCAATAAGTGTGAGAACGTCCAGGGAGAATCTTCCTGCAGCTACGGGAATGAGCCACAGAAAGCTTGTGCTCCTGGAGCAGAAGTATATCCAAACGACCAATCACTGTTGGCTAAAGTTCCTGTCTCAAAATGAGCTTCCTAGGACCACGGGTGCCAGAAGAATGACACCCGTTCACATTCCAGGAGACAAGGTGTAGGCTCATGGTGAGGACTGAGAGGCTGCGAACAACTGTCTGCTCGCGGCAGATGTCGATGAAGAAGCTGACATTTCGGAGTGGAGGCGCTGACGCTTATGAGAAGGTTTGGAGGGGGAGGCGGGGTCGTCCTGCCCGTTCTTCAACACCTTTAGCAAAGGCGAGAGGCCTTTGGTGCCATGAGCAAATGCTTTCTCGAGCCAACTCGAGATCTCTGAAGTAGTCATCCCGTAGAAGGCTCGGAGTTTCTGAGGGGTCCAGGCTCTGACATCCTGGGAGAGGGGCCATGACAGAGGGGGCCTGAGGATCACAATAAATCTGAAGCGTTTGGCGGCGCAACGCCACCGCAGGCGCACGTCACCCTCGGACCACTGAGTCTCGAGAAGCTGTCCACCGGACGGGCCTATCCAGGAGCAAACCTGAGCGTGCGTCTGCTCTCTGAGAGCCTCCCAGACCGAGTCGTCTGTCCAAGTCTCGGTGCCGTCGCTGAGGAATGTGAAAGCAAAGCTAGGGCCATCCCTCGGGGCCAAGGCTGCAATCTTCCCATCCGCCCCTTTGCGGAGCAGGAAGATACTGATGTCGAGACAAGCAGGGAAGGTCCCAAGGTCGGCCACATCCAAATAGTCCCAGGGGCCAGATCTGTAAAAGTCACGAGGAAGCTCTCTCTCCTGAAGCTGAGGCCCACCAGAGTTTGCAACTGAGGGGCTAGCGGACAGGGAAGCCTGCTCCAGTGGTGGTGTAGATTCAGGGTGTCCTGCCTGTGGAGGGGAAGGGGGAGGTGGCTGGGGGGTAGGCAACTCAGACTCCACGGAGGCGACTAGCGGGCGGGGTGGAGGAGGGGGAGTGGGGGCTGCCCTTGGCTGAGGAACCATCGGTACAGCTGACACTGCAGGAGAGCTAAGAGAGGCGGGGGGGGGGGGGGGGGGATGGGGATGCACCTGGGACTGGGGCTGAGAAGGAAGAGGAGGAGACTGAAGAGGAAGAGGCGGGGGCTGAAGCTGCGGGTCGGGAAGAGGGGGGTGCGACTGGGGAAGGGGCTGGGACTGAGTGGAAAGGGGCTGGGGAGCGGAAGAGAAGGGGACCTGAGGCTGTAGAGGGCGGGCTACCGTCGAAGAAGCTGCTCTCCCAGGACCCTGGGGCGGCTGCCTGTCAGGTCTCTGAGGTGCTGCTGCAGGTTGGGTAACCTCTGCCTCCTTGCCTTTATCGGAAATCTTCTTGTTCTTTCCTCTTTTCCTTCTGACCTCAGTCCAACCGCCAGCTAACTCTGGACCAGACTCCGGCTGCCTCTGCTCCTCTTGACATGGCTGCCCGGAGGGGGGGGGAGGGGGCGGGGGGGGCCGAGAGGAACTGGCGAATCGTGGACAAATAGCAGCCAAGTGCCCAAAGCCGTGACACCTCAGGCATTGGCCTGGCTGTCCGGTGACTACCATGCTCTGGGTGATGCTGCCGGCATCTATCACGATCTCGATCACTGCAGGGAGAGTCACAGGGTCTGCCACAGCCACACAGACTCGGGGGGCTCCTGCCATAGTCACCGCGTCGGCGAAAGTGTCGTGCATAACCCAGCCAAAGTGGGAGCCCAGGTCCCTGACAATCGGCCGCAGCTCAGCAGCAAGACCTGGAAAAACTAGCGTCACTGGATGGCGAGGTATGCGGAACCGAGCATCAAAATCCGCTGCACTGAATCCACGGTACCAAGGGACTATCATAATGATCTTTCCATCCACAGAAGTGGGGGAACCAGCAATCAGGTTGCTCGCAGCTTTCGCATTGGAGAGTTTGAGCCAGAAGATGCCCCTTCCCATAAGGGCCACCTCCTCAATGTGGCCGTCCTCTAGCATGAGAGTGGACTGGAGCCAGTCCCTGATGGCTAATCTGGAGGGGGAATGTCCAATGACTCTGCCATAGACAGAGGTAAGGGCAAAGTCATTGGAAACCTCCTGAACCCGAGACGATTGTTGCTCTGTCAAGATAACGCGGTAGGCATCTGGAGAGGGAGGGTCCGACTGGGCCTCCGGTTCCGGGCAGGGAGCCGCCATACCGCCAAGACAAACTGCGAGACCTCCGATGAAGAAGAGGCTGCCACCCAAAAAGGGGGGATAGATGCGGGGGGGTGGAGCCTGGGTGTGAAGAAGACGGGTGAGGCGAACCGGGGCGACGTGAGTCGGGTGGGGGAAGCGGAGGCGCAGGCGAGAGCGGAGGCGGAGAGCGGGAAGGATGGAGGGCGGAGGGCGGTGGAAACGAGGGCGGGAGGCCGGGAGGCGGAGGTGGCGGGGGTGGGGGCTGAGGATGGAGGGCGGGTGAGGTGAAGAGGCGGGAGTGGGGGCGGGGCGGGGCGGGAGGGCGGGAGGGGGCGAGGTGGAAGGGCAGAAGCGAAGGGGCGGGGCGGAAGGGCGGGAGGGGCGGGGGGCAGGCGTAGTGAGGGGGCGGGGGGGTGAAGCGGGGGGCGGGGGGGAGCGAAGTGGGGGGGCGGGGGGCGGGCGAAGCGAGGGGGCGGGGGGGTGAGGCGGAGAGGCTAGGGAGGGGTGAGGCGTAGCGAGGGGGCGGGGTGGGGCGGAGGGGCGAGGGGGATGAGGGCGGAGAGGCGAGGGGTGAGGGCGGGTGAGGGCCCAACGGGTGAGGGCCCAGCGGGGTGAGGCGGAGGGGCGAGGGGGTGAGAGCGGAGAGGCGAGGGGGTGAGGGCGGAGAGGCGAGGGGGTGAGAGCGGAGGGGCGAGGGGGTGAGAGCGGAGAGGCGAGGGGGTGCAGGCGGCCGAGGGGGGGGGTGAGGCGGAGGGCGAGGGGGTGAGGGCGGTCGAGGCGGGGGTGAGCTAGGGGGGGGTAGAGGTTGCGGGAGGGAGGGGGAGGGCTCGCAGGAGCAGGTGGGCATTTCCGTCATGCCATTCCTGCAGACATTGTGTACATGTACATGCAGGGGAAATAACCATTGGAAGGTCTTATGTATTCCTTTGTTTGACTTCACACCCTTGGGAACCCTTGCTAGCATGAGATCCTAGCCATAGATTTATCCTTGACCACCATGAGATGGCTTGAGACACTATGTGACTAGATGTATCCTTGACATAGCCTGAGGCATTCCCTTGAGGGGGGGTTTGATGGGATATCTCAAGGTGTATGCCCCAGGCACACCTTGGGTTCTATGTGTGTGTGCTAGAGGCATAGTTAGGTGCCCATAAGCACTGTTAGGTGGTGGTAGATGCCACATAGGATGATTGAGAGATTCTAGGAGCTGATTGAGGATATGGTTGGTGTGATGGGGATCACGAGATGCTCTCTTGAGCTCATGTGTGATGTCATCTACCTTTGTATTGAGCCTATTTAGAGGCTTCTCTTTATGAATGAGATTATCTATTGCATTTCGTGTTCATCACTTCATCCCTTTCAGCTATGTTTATCTTCAACCCTCCATAGCTATCCTCATAGTTCCCTAGAACACCCTGCATAAGTCAAGGTTGTAGCCATAAGTGAAGGAGATTCACCCTACATATGTGACATCCATATCTACAAAGTTGCCTCTGTAATATCTTCCTCTGCATAAAAGGCATATGGAATCCTAATATTGGCAGAGCGGTTCAAAAAGCATCAGTACTACTAGAAAGTGGTTTGAAGTAGAAACACCAGTGGCAATGCACACTGACCTAACCTTGTCGAAAACCCAATCATCAGCATAGTTCTGTCAAATCCGTGCATGTATAGGCATCTGTTGTCTCATGTTCAACCACAAAAACATGAGAGAATCAGTTTGATTGTTATGAAAGGCATCATCAATCCAAGCATCCGTATAGTACAGATTGTTCCCGCCTGCACGTACTGATGTGACACCCCCCGCTGCTCATTGCCCTTGGGATGCGTACCATTGCTGCTCATTGCCACTTATGATGCGTGCCATTGCTACTCATTGCCTCTACTCCTCCACGTGAGCTAGTGAGCTGAGCTATCCTCATTTTGCCCACGAATTGCTACTGCATCTCCCTCATGATGATGTCTCGATCCTCCACCTCTTTGCTCGTGGAGAGGTTCAAGGGCCAAGGATTTCCTACTTGGCACACGAAGCTGCAGTTGCTTCTCATGAAGGAAGGAGTATGGGACATCATTGCAACTGATGCCACTCCAATGGATCAACGACAACTCAAACTTTGGAAGCAATAGAATGACATCATTGCAACTGATGCCACTCCAAAGGAGTATGGGACATCATTGCAATTGATGCCACTCCAATGGATCAACAACAACTCAAACTTTGGAAGCAACAGAATGACAAAGCTATTACTCTTATTGGGCTATGCTTGGTAGATTCTCTCATTCATCATGTTGACCTCAAATCCAAGGCTAAGGAGATGTCACGGGGACGTGAATTTTTGAGCCGTGACTAGCTTTGGCTTAGGGGACTAGCCCAGGGAACGCGACACTTCCCAGAAGTCCCTAGGTGCACACACTAGGCCTCAATGCTAGGGGCAAGGCAAGGTTTAGAGGGGTAATAAAGTTGGGCCCAAGGAAAACCAACGTTGTCATTGGTTTTAGGGGTTAGAGCTTTATTGTGGGGGCAAACCAATGTTGTCATTGGTTATGAGGGTTAGGGGCATTAATGAAGGGAGGCAAGCCATGCGGCAAACCCCCATGCACCCACCAACCACCCCCTTACCCTTGGTTGATGTTTTGGTTTTTGGCATGCATTACAAGGAAGCCGTGCGAGCTGTTTAATGGAATGATTTTTGAGGTGGCTAAATCGATAGGACCTACAATTAATGCAACGTACGGAATAATACAACCTGCATGCACGCAATCCAAGGAGCATTTTGCCGTTGAACAGCATGTACGGAAGAGGCACAAATCCCAAGGCTGCATGTATGGGCAGATTGCACATCTTCCAAGGCATTGGGTTGGGTATACGGATGATTGCACGCATCCCGAGGTAGATTGGCGCTCATTTTGAGACTGATGTATGGCTGTTTTCTGCACGTTATTCGAGATGCACGCTTCCCTAGGCAGACCTGGTAGGTTGCATTGATCTCTTTCTCCTTCTCCTGACCGTGATCCTCTTGCTCCCTCTCTCTCTCTCTCTCTCTCTCTCCCCTCCTCATTGAGACCAAGAAGAGTTACAAGCGTTTGGTGCGACGCAAAAAGTGCCAATTTCTAGCCCGGAATGAGGAGGAGCTGAGAAGTTTACTTTTCAGCTGTGATTCCAAGGAATTCTGGAAGAAATTCCTTCGCTTGAAATCTCAAACTCCTCTTACAGACCCGCAGGTTTGGCTTGCCTATACTTCCACTTTATATGATATTCCAGACCAGCCACAGATCGACTTATCCCATGTGCCTAGACCCACCTCCTCTGCCTTATTCTCATCCAATAGTGTCCGAGCAGCAGCTCATCGTTTGAAGACTGGGAGAGCTAAGGACCATGATGGATTGCAAGCGGAGTATGTAATCCATGGGATTGATGCCTTAGCTACAGTCCTCTCCCGTCTTTTTAACGAGTCCATTTGTACAGGTCTTCCACCTAGTTGGCTAGAAAATACCATAGTACCCATACACAAGTCGGGGGATCCTTTGGAGGCGTCGAACTATAGGACCATTATGATTGGCCATGTCATGGCCAAGATTTATGCGACCATTCTAGAAGGACATATAAATGACCATGCCGAGGCGACAGGCATGAGAGCTAGAGGGCAGGCAGGATTTCGTGCAGAGCACTCGACTCTAGATCATATCTTCACACTCAGGGCTTTGATTGAGGAGGCGAAGTCACGTAAGCAACGGCTCTATTGTTGCTTCGTGGACTTCAGAAAGGCATTTGACACTGTGCCGCGTTTCAGACTCTTCCAGCGACTTCGTGACTTGGGATTCAATGGGGAGATTCAATGGGCGATCATGGCCTTGTATGAGAGAGTCACAGGTAGAGTCAGGACACGGGCGGGGCTGTCGGCGGAAGTACGCAGTACGATAGGGGTGAAGCAGGGGTGTCCTTTGTCTCCGACACTCTTTGGTCTCTATATCGATGAGTTAGAGATGTACATACAGACGATGGGTGGTACAGGTTCTTTACTGGCAGGATCCACGATACCGATTCTCCTCTATGCAGATGACGTGGTTCTTATTTCTTCCTCCCAGCAGGGTTTACAGGCACATCTCCATGCACTCCACAGCTTTTGTCAGGACAGAGGGTTGTCTGTAAACCTTGGGAAGACCAAAGTCATGGTCTTCAACACGTCATACCAGGTTTATAGGAGAGGCGAGTTCTCTTTCACATTTGATGGGCAGGAGGTGGAGCTAGTTAGGGAGTATACATATTTGGGTGCCACATTTAGAGGTCCAGTCTTCACCATGATGCATGCAGCACGAGATAGGATCAGTAGAGGGTATGCCGCCTTGGCTCTTCTCGAGAGGCAGTGTGCACAGTCACATTTTCAGCATCCCGACACGAAGTCCTTACTTTTCGATACGCTGGTGAGACCTGCAGTCATGTATGCTAGCCCCTTTTGGGCAGGAGATCTCAGGGTTGCAGATTGGAGACGAGTAGAGAGGTTACAGATCATCATGTTCTCCAGATTGATCAGAGCGAAGCCCACGGTACCGCATCAGATTACGTTCGCAGAGTTCGGAGCTACACCCCTAGCGCTAGATGCAGCATTTCAGTCAGTTACGTACTTGCATAGGATCAGGGCGCTCGGAGACTCAGCAGCAGGCAGAGCACGATTACCGTGGCTAGCACTGACATCCTCGCAGATGTTAGCGGAGAGAGGTCATACTTTTTGTTGGTACCACACACTCTCCACATGGCTCACCTCGCTGGGCTTGGATATGGATAGGCTGCCACCATTTCGATACAGCATAGATGCCCCTCGCCTCCCTCTCACTCGACATGAGCTCAGCCAGGTTATCAGGGCAGATTTGTTGCAGCTACACACGTTTCGCACTTGGGTTCATCCCACGGAGCTTCCTACGAAGATGGCCACATATCGTGACCATTTTCTCAGGATTTCAGAGGATGGCTTCATCATATCCCTAGGATATATCGGCGTTCATATGTCGCACTCACTCAGGATTGCCTTGGGCCAGTTCCCACAGATTAGACGTTGAGGCCGGCAGGATGCGTCGTACAGCTACCGACGGACATAGACCCAGGCGAGAGACTAGGATATGCCCTTGTTGCACTATGGGGGAGGTGGAGACTGAGGAGCACTTTGTTTGCAGATGCCCTTTATATTATGAGATTCGTGGCAGATTTCACTGTTTATTTGGGCACGGATTTGGACCTCTCTCTCGGATTATGGAGTATGAGGATCAGTATTGCTTAGCGTTGTTCATCAGGGAGATCACCAGATACAGAGAGAGATTCCTCAGAGAGCACCGTCGCATCCCTGCCAGAGACCTGGTTATTCATGAGGAGCAGGACGAGGTGCAGGACCATGAGCACAGAGATAGCCCATCTTGCCAGAGAGCACCGATGGTTCCACCCCGAGGATGTACATATGACATGATCCGGCAGCACCGCAGGATGATCTTACACAGAGGCCGTACCCGTCGCTTTATTTCTAGACGACGGAGGATGATGGCAGATTTTCGGAGGAGATTGCTCCATGGAGACTTGGCACCGCCAGCAGCCCATTTGACACTTGCCCAGATCTTCACACTCATGGCAGGAGGCATGGTCGATGGCCATGACTTCCATCATTTCTTTGAATCAGAGACCCCTTAGGGAAGACGATGTTCCTCATATTTCATATTTTACATTTTGTATCTAGGCAATTTTGGTACTCTATTTCATTTCATTTTGTATCTAGGATTTTTGTAGCCATTTTTGGCATCTTAGCGGTATTACGATGAGGCCACCTAGTTGGCGCATCGTTGATGATGTATTTTCCTTTCGGATGATTTTGTGTCCCATAGGCCATGTATGGCCTTCCGTGGACCTTTAATAAAATTTCTTTCTTTCTTTCTTTCTCTCTCTCTCTCTCTCTCTGATTCCCGCCCGTTCTCTCCCTTCCTCTCTCTTCCCTAGCTGCCCAGTGCTCCTACTAGCCCTTCATCTGTGGATCTGCTGCCCTTGGATGTATTGAGTTGGAGCTTCTGGGAGCTGATTTGGAACTATCTAGAGATAGATTGAAGTCATTTGGAGCTGTTTTGAGTTCTCTTGTTACTAACCCTTTCATTTTGATTGCATTTGGTCATTTTGGAAGCTTGTTGTTGCTCCATTTGTTGTTGGAAGCCCCCTCTTGGCCATTCAGGCAGTGAAGCGGCACCCAGTCATCAGAGAGGGTGTAACTGGATTGGAGTCAAAGGGGCAGTGTGTGGATTTGCTTCCTATATTGAGGTCACTTGTTCAGTTTGAGATCTGTGTTGATGCTTGGTCACCCTAAGAGGCTGGTCAGTGGGTTGTGGGATTGCCTGACCTGTAAGTTGGATGCTTTGTGGAATGCTTGGATAGCTTTACAGTTGATCATGGACAATGGTGAATGCCTTAGCCTTGCCTTGGCACTTGGGCACTAGTGTGTGCACTAGGATGGAATGTAGGTTGTAGCCAAAAGTTTGGCTTGGACAGTGGAATTCCCAATGGGGCAGAGCACAAGGGTGAGCCCTTGTGTATGTACAAATTTCATTCCTAGTGAAATAAATAAATACCGGAAGGGGCGCCAAGTGTTTGGGGCTAGTGTGGTGTCTTGTACTTGGTTTCATTGAGCAGGGGCACTCTAGCCTCCATCCAATTATTTCTCAAGTTGTTTCTAAGTGGTATTGTTTAAAGTTAAGTGGCTGGAAATGATGCAATGTGGCTGTGAATAATAAATATGCAATGATAGTTATGGTCTACTGCCCTTTAGGAAACTGAAGGCCGGTTTCAAGAGATTTGGCACAGATTGGAGAGCCTATTTGGTAATAAGGTTACGTATTCCAAAGTTTTCTGAAATTGAAGTTTTATGAGCTGAAAATGCAAGAAAATGAAGAGCTAGGTGATCATCTCTCCAAATTTCACTCTCTTGTTCAACAATTGTCAAGTTTGAAGTGCCCTCCACATGATGAGGACAAGATGGCTGTCCTAATCAAAAATATGCAAGGTATTTCTCGTTTTGAGCAAACCATTGAGGTCCTGCAACTTGCAGCTACCGCATTTGATGATTGGTTGCTCGTCTTATTGAGAAATACCGCCGAAACAAGGAAAAGGAATCTAGTCCTACACTTGGCATTAAAGAAGCTCTTATTTCTACAAGCAAATGGCAAGCCAATAAGAATATCATATGCAGATATTGTAAACAGAAGGGTCATATCGAAGCATATTGCTTCAAGAAGAAGGAGAAAGAACAAGAACAACACCATGCTAATCTTGTTTCTGCTGATACACCAGAGGAGATTCCAAACCTCAACCATGCACTCACTGCTCATGTCACCCTCATTGAGGATGACAACCCATATGTATTTTGATTTCTCTTATGTAATAAAGGTTCTTTGCCTTGAGTAGTCTCTCTAAAATGAATGTTTGAAGAGTCAAAGGTCCTCTGCCTTGGACAGTCCTCCTAAAATGATGTATTTCTTTTATATTTATGGTGTGTGGCTCCATGTTCCTAGTTAGTCCTTGGAGTCAAGAGGGGACATACTGTGGGAGCCATGTATTGGCATTGACAGGGTCTAGTTATCAGGCCTGGCATATGAGTTCCAGGATGTTGGTGCATTGGTTTCCTAGACCGCTGAGTTAGTCATACATCCATACTGAGACATGAGCCTCTGAGTCATGTTTGGGACGTAAAGCCATGTGAGTGCTCAGTCCGACCTCTGAACCATGCTTAGACTTCAGCCTCTGAGTTAGCATGGGAGCCGTGTCTAGTTCAGAGATTGCACAAAGTAGTAGATACCATCAGTCATGCTCTGTCCTTGGTTCCATTCCAGTAGTCTCTCACCTTGCCTTCATGAGGGGGTGTTAGAATGCCAAGTTGACTCAGTTTGGTGTGTTCTAGTGAGTTCTAGTCTAGTGTGTCCTATGGATGCCATGTGTCACATTGAGAGTTATCCCATATGCATTGGGTTCATATGTGTGTGTGTGCTCTATATAAGAGCCGTACTTGTCTAGTGTCAAATCAATCAAGTATCAAGCTACAAGCTCTTTGGTGTACATGTGAGTACTTCATTTTGTTCATCTCTCCTTCTCCACCATGTGCCTTCACATGTACCATTAACGATCGAAGCGGCATTTGGAGTGGTCACTGAGTTTCCCCCGTCCTCGTTTGCCCTCTTTAATGGTAGAGGTGATCAAATCAAATGGGATGCCTAGAGTTAGGGTCATTGTCTTGGATCCTAACATTTGGATGACCACATTATACCCTAGCGCTCGGATGGCTCTCTTTCTGGACAGAGAGTCGAGATTGCAAGCAGGTAGGACCAATGTCGATTATGCAGGATCTTTGGGCACCTTGCTAGAGACTACCCAAAGAAGAAGAAACTACATAAGAAAGCTTCCGATGCAGCCCCCTCTCGTACTAGACAGAGTGTACCTTTGGCACTGCCATCTCCTCCGGCACGAGTTGCACATTCTGTACACCTGTTGCCCCACATTGGATTCCAGTTAGAGTGAGAGTGGATCCTCTACCACCTTACACACTAGGAGGGGCTCTCATTCACCCTGGACCTGGTCCCTATCGAGCCTTCTTGCATTCTTTATCCGGTCGAGAATGGTGATGCTCCTGACTCTTCTCAGGTTGCGGCAAGTATTGCACAAGTCTAGCCTTGGATAGGGCCACGCCTATCGAGGCTTTTGACATCCTTATTCATGTAGCAACTAGTGAGGCTCTAGACTCTTCTCACATCGCCGTCAATGCTTTATTGGATCTAGTCTTGGATAGGACCAGTGATAGTTCTCATGCAGATCTTCTTCGAGGTCCTGGCCCTTCATCCAAGCAACCCCCTTCTTCCTCTACTTTTCAAACTCCCTTCATTGATCAAGGGAAGGGTGTGGATTTTGCCTCTTCACATTTTTCGAGTGTAGCCCTGCACTAGGCATGCTTCACAGGAACTCTTTCTCTACCTTGGCCAACTTTGGTGAAGAGGCGCATGTGCCCTCCACCTTTGAAGACATGGTTATGGGCTTTCCTATTGACAGGGTGTCTCCTAGGGCTAACCCTTAGTGACACTCAACGCTCAAAAACAAAAAATAGGGAAGTGTAGTCCTGCACCAGGCATGCTTCACAGGAACTCTTTCTCTATCTTGGCCAACTTTGGTGAGGAGGCGTATGTGCCCTCCACCTTTGAAGACACGGTTATGGGCTTTCCTATCGACAGGGTGTCTCCTAGGGCTAACCCTTAGTGACACTCAACGCTCAAAAACAAAAAATAGGGAACTCAGAAAACAATCTTCATACTGAAGATTAAGATCTTGAACAGTGCAAGTATTGATGTTGGATTCATCTTCTTTACATTCTGCAACAAGATTGGCATGGGCTCTTGTTGCTTCTTTTCTTTCTTTTTGAAGTCGAGCGCTTTCTTGTGACCAAAGCGGTTGCAATAAATGGCATTGGATTTTCTTTTCATCTCTCCATTTTGAAGAGGATGCAAGGGCTGTATATATCTTTGTGAGAGGTTTCATCCATATTTTACGATCTTTCTTTAGCAATAAGGTAGTGCCATGTCTTCCAACGTGGTTGATGTAATGCGGAGCACTTACAGAGAAGACTAGAATCGCGTTACATCCTTCATGCTCATAATGAGGACTGCCATTTTGTCATCATCATCGAGCTCACTCTTAAGGCTTGTGAGGTGATTGATAATGGAGTACATTGCAGCCAGGCAATCACTAAGCTTATCACTTTTAAACATTTTAAACTCGTGGAACTTAAGCTTTTAAAACACATTCAAATTGGTAACCTTGTTACCAAAAATACCTTTGAGCTTACTCTAGACTTCGTGAGTTAACGATTTTTTTTGTGTTGAAAAAAGGACTTCTATGAAATACGAACAAGACCCGCGAGAGCAAGTTCAAGGCACAAGTATCATGCAAGCATAAAAAAGGACACCATAGAAGGTGCAATAAGAAGCGAATGAGAAATAAAAGAGGAGCCCCTTCTTTCCTAAGGTAAATAGCGCTCCTGGCAGCAAAAGCTGCTTGTGAAGTTCCCTGCATGCTCCCCCAAATGGCCATCAGCGTATGAATAGTATCTTTCCAAATAATGGCCAAAGCGTGGAAGGGTGGACCTAGGATCCATCCAAGGCCTTTATGCATCTGGATCTCTAGATATGCCACACAGAAATACTTGCTAGTATCTCCCAAGAAGAATTCATAAAAGCAATGCACAGGTCTGAAGGGTGAAAAGGAAACATCATCTAGAGAGCATGACTCCACTAAATGTCGTTGTATGGAGAGAGCCTAGGAAGAGTCATGCCTCTCATAAAAGACTTGAGGCTCCGAAGAAGAGAGCCAACCCACCGAGCCCCATGTCGGCAATCCCCTTCCAAATGATCCTCGCCTGTCTGCAAGCCCATAGGCAATGTTGAATAGACTCCACAACTGACTGACAACGAGGATAAGTGAAATTTGTCCAAAACCTGGACCTCCACAGGTTCACTGCCATATAAAGCCAAAAGAAGAGAGTGATTTTTCTATTCTTGAGGGATTTTCAAAGTCTTCTCTAAAAATCTTTCTGCAAAGCAACAAAATTACAAATTCTCCAAGTGAGAAACTTTGGATGGCCTCTAGTCTCTACAGCTGAGCTGATATCTCCTTGCATTACTAGTTGTATTGCGTTTACTTTCAAGCTTTGTACTCCGTGGACCCTGATGGAGTCTCGCCCCCAAAAGCCAACTCCCAAAGCCCTTCTCACATCAAGATAAGTTGCATTTTTGTCTGCCAGCAACCCAGTGCTTGGGAATCTCTCCAAGTTTTTCAAGATGCAAATATAGCCATGTCGAGCAAATAAAATTCAAAGACAGAGGAAGAGACTAGCCATGATGCACCTCAGAAAGAGATGCTTAGTAAAAGTAAGATGCTGATCACAATTGGCTGCAGCCTTGAGCAAAAGGTGGCAGCATTGTAGCAAAAATTGAGGCGGCAGCAGGGACAAAATCCAGAGGAAGAGGTCAATTCTTACAGCAGCATCAAACTCGATCAAGAACTCCCAAAGAAGGCAGCATTTTCTGTAACAGTTCGGCCAGCAAAAGAGAGATGATGTTGACAAGTTCAGGGCTGGGAAACAGCAGCATAGCTGTCAAGAAATAGGTGCACCAGAATAGGAGAAACACCCATGAACTGCTCTGAGGCAAGGTTTGCAGCAAATAGTGGTGATAAGATCAGGAACGGGAGTGGTCTGTTGGGCAGCTACATATCTGCATTGAGGTGGAGTATGAGAAGACAATCACGAGCAGAGTGGCCGCGACCAGCTAGTTCCATATCTGAGCAAAAGAACCGCGGCCATATCTGATGCAGGTAGCATCAATCATCTCCAAATGTGGCAGCCAGAAATGACAATGTCTTCTCATAGAGAACTCCAGCAAAGATGGGACCACCAGCTCTGATACCATGTAAAAGTCAATGGAGAGGGAGAGAGTCGGAAAGATGGAGACAAGGCTGAGGCAAAATTTAAAAGTTGAACGATGTTGATAGCAAAGTACAAGCCTCATTTTATAGGCAGAGGATGCCTTGTCTTCCCCACACACATACATTACTGCTGCTGTCAGTCAGTAAACCTCACTGACATGTCACACAAAGCAAATCAAGTCTAATCTACTCTCAAAGGTCAATTGACCCTTCAAGCTCACACAAGACAAACCACAATCCCATTCACTTTTTTTTTTTTTTGGGTGAAACTAAGAAAATTATAATATGAAACATCCATTTTACAACACGGCAGTGCTCGAGAAAAGAGCCAATGCCCTATCCATCAAAAACAGTAAAAGAAAAGCTGAATGCAAGAAACATCCAAATCTTCCTCATGCAAGGCATCATATAAGGACTGCCGCAATGAGGCCCCGAAGAACTCATAAGGGTGCTGAAGGGGTGAATTCAGATATGCATGATTTCACTGTAGCCAGAGGGTCCATAAGGCCCAGTATCTGGTCCAATGGAAGAAAAGAGAATACTGTGACAAAGAAGCTGATAATCTGCCAAACATCCAGAAAAACCTCGAGAACCTGTGTGCAGGAAATCTGAGAGATAAAAAATAGGAGATCTTATCCAGAAGGTCTCTGGAATATGAACAAAACCACAACAAGTGCTGAATACTCTCAGGAGTATGATGACATCTTGGACAAAGAGGAGAGGCAATCTTTCTTTGAGCCAATTTCACTCCCACTGGAAAAATACCAACAATACATAAGTACCACAATCCCATTCACACTGACACTAGAACTGGAACACTGTTCAAATTGAAGACTTGAAATATACCAAATCTATTACACCTCCAATGAGCTACTATAAAAGATAGGGAAAATTTTCTGTATTGGGAGTGGATCCTATCATGTCATGTCGTTTGTCCCTGTATCTAAATGTGACAGTCATGAGTAGCCTGAGCTCTGCGTGGGCCCAACTAGGGTCCCATCAAGTGTCGCGATGTCTTTGGAGCATATGTGAGATACGCTGTTACCACAGCTTCTCCTTGTGATGTGTACTCAAGCGTGGCATGAGGCAGCTTGACGATGCTGCAAGGACAGTATCTTGAATAAGTGCTTAGTGGGACTGTGTCGAGTCTCCTTCTGAGCTGGCATATCTGAAAGTCCGGGTCACAATCTTGGCATCTCCCAACTACATCTTCTCTTGGGAAGATCTCCTATTGTCTAGGGCCGGGTCTCGTGAGCGAGCCTCATGAGATTAAAGAGGCAACAAAATTTCTGAAAGATCTAGAATCTCTTGGGTCAAGTAACATATAGGATACCTAGAGGAGGCCACATCCATAAGAGCATCAGCCAAGGTAAATTACAATACAAAAGAGCCTTTTTCTGAAAAAATAAATTAAAAAAATAAATACAAAAGAGACCCCCAGATACACCCTTGATTTAACAAGTGAAAGTGTCATATCTTGATGGCCACCTAAAGGCAGCATCGTGAGACCAAATTCCTTGTGATCATGGCCCATCCAACTGAAAAAATTGTATCTCTAGTTACCAATAAATTTGCCAATACAAGTTTTATTGCCATCCACAAACCTCATCATGGATGGGAACACTTAACTGCAAACATTTTAATCACATCCTCCCAAATGCTGCTACGTGGAAGGGATTGAAGAGGCTTTATAACAAACTACAAGCTATCTCAAAATACGCCTTGCCTCAAAAAAGATACTGGAACGTATGTCTACAATTACGACGTGTGCATCATAGAATTTAGTCCTTGACAAAACGTACAAAAAGATGTAGAGGTGACCAATGAAACAAAAGGTAACAAACTTCTCGCATGCCAATGATAGATGTTGCCTAATGAAGCTCGCTCATGTCTATATCCTTCAAGATGGTCTTAAGCAATGTTCAATGCAAGAATTGAAACCATTGTGGAAGACATAGACAAACAAGAATCCTACTTGCTGCCCGACGATTAGATGCCTGGTCACTGAAAGCCCCATTTCAGGTGTTAGTAACCATTTTATCCATTCCTTGACAAAACGTTCCACCTTGTTTATTGGTGAGGCTGATTTTATACATTTTATGTGCTCACTGTGCAGAGAGAAAAAAAGGATTTGGGGGGGGAGGGGGGGGGGGCACGGGCGCTGCAAAAGCTCAATGTTCATACTTCAAGTTATTCTTTATCTGAACACTAGCCCTATGCAAACTAAAATCCTACAGAATTTGTGGCCAGAGAGGGCTTGATCTTAAAACTTAATATTTCAAGTGATGACCTCTATGACACATCCTAAGAGGTGACTTGTTACACGCGATGACACAAAGCTGTCTATGAGTGGAAGGAGTTCTTATGAGGGCTTCTAATTCCACGTAGGCAGAAGTTTTTGTACCAATAGTGTATGTCACAGAACATTACCAAGGTGATTGTGAAATGAAATTAGATGTTTTATTAGTGTTCTCTAAGATCCAATAGGATCTGGGACGAACCAGACACAACTAAACCAGGACCATCTCATGCTACAGCTCTGATAGCTGCACCACTCATGATAGAACATACAGTCTTTATGGAAACGAAACGGCAAATGAAAAAGGGCTGGGAAATCCACAACATAGTACTTGTTTTCTTAGCTCTTCCAGTGAATACGTCCCCTGCTTCCAGACCTCCATACCGATTTACTCATGAACGGATGTAAAGAGTAAAAGGCCACAAGTTATGCATGTCAAACTTTTTGAGTCCATCTTTTTCACTTTGCAAATGTAGTGAATTTAGCTCTCCTTCTAGAGGCAGCATTAGGAATGAAGTGTGTGCTTTCGCTCCTAGTTCATCAGCAATGGACCTCTTTTGGACTCACTTAACTTCTTTAACATGGTTCTCGTGCAGGGCCCAGCCCCCAGTCTTGGCACCCATGTTGTCTTCCTCAATTTCCAAACTGGTCACATCCGCCTTGTATTGGATTTATGGAATTTCAGTAGAATCTTAAACGTTTTTTGAAATGAATCCTTGGGGAACCTGTTTCTCCTTTGTGTTGACCTTTTAGATGGTTCCTTAATTCCAAAAGATTGCATCACATTCTAGCTGCAACATACTTGATGGTCTCAACCACAACCACTCTAGCCCCTCTAATCAACGTTCCTCGAAACCATATACGGATGCTTAAAAAGAGAGCTCTTTCTGTCACCCCATTTGTCACCCATCAAAGTGCACTCCATATCCCTCCCGCTGCTCGCAGGAGTAAAGTCCACTAGAAATAACGATTTATCATGTTATCAACCCTCTCTAGAGAGGAGAGCAGGAAAGAGAAAAGCCTCCGATCTGATCATCCTTCTGAGTTGAAAGACATGCAAGAGAGAAGAATGCTCATCACGTGCTTAACATATCCGCCAGAATACACATCACAGACCATTAGTGCGTGCTCATCTTGTCTTTGACGATGCTACGAGGCTTTTCTTCCCCAAGAGAGCTAAATGCACATGTAACAGGAAATTCTGGACTCTTGGGAAGGCCAAAACACGTGATGTCGCACCCAACTACATGCACTTCGCAAGGCGTACATGCAATATTACGTTTTGTTACTCAACGACAGCATGACTTTGCAGTAGGAAGCACAAGCAAATTCAAGGGTGTTTAGAGGCATGCACTTGCATCATGGACGGGCAAGATAGTCCCCCATTGTCCACATGCATTCAATGCACCATGGGTGGGCAATCATGCCTTGAGGTTCTAGTATCCATTGTAGCTCATCTTCTAAATCAACTAGGATGTTTAAATGGGGTTTAAATATTGGAGACTTCTTTGATATTATGAGGTCAAAATGAAATTCTACCAATCATCTAATACCCCAAGAGTGCAAGTTGTGAAATGAGCTATAGTGTAACTTAGTGGGCTCCCATGTCCTCACCACACAAGAGACCCATGATTAATGGTTGGCAAGTGGACTTGGGAAATGGTCCATTTTCATTGCCAAGAAGTAGGTTGGCCATTATCATCACCACGGTTCGGATAGAGCCTACGAATCGGGGGGGGCTGGTGTGGAAGATCTCGGTCATGGTTGATCTTGGTCTAGAAGGTCAGTAGGTTATCCATTATTATCACCGAGCCACAATGTGACCATATTTCCAACTGTAAGATCCTTGATTGAGCCACTCCATATCTCCACAAGTTCTTCCCTTCTCTGCTTGGCCCTTTTGTTTAAAGGTACATTTTCCTTTCCTCTTTGTGAATGCTTTTACTACGTGTGGTAGGCATTACAGATATTGAGACTGAAGGATTGGGGTCAATGTTACAAGGCTCTATTATGCCCTCCATGCCGTGCACTTATTCAAAATTGTAAGTGTCTATTTCTTCTTCCATATAAATGCTACTATGATATTTTGTTGAGCAAGGAATGGATGCCACCATGCCCACACATGGATGCCACCATGCCCACACTTACTAGCACTAGTGATAGTCTCACAAATCTTAGCCAGGCAAGTCTTTAGATTTATTTCCTTAGATTCTTTGTTTTACTCTAAATGCTTCTACAAGATATTTCAATGGTGCCTTCTTAGAGTAAAAAACACCCTTGCTAAGTATGACCTTCAACAATGAGAGGCCATTGTTAGACACCTATGTGGAATTGAATCAACATAATCATCTCCATAGCAAGGTTTTTCCATTTAGGTGTGCAAAATGCAATGATCAATAAATCTATGGCCAATACAAGTCGCATGAATTCAATTGTTTCATGAAGTTCTAAAATGCATGGTTTGCAAACATAACTTAGCCTCATAATTTCTTAAAGGGGATCACCATCCCATGCCTCATTTCGTCGTAGTTTGATAGAATATCTATAAATATGTGATTGATGTGATCACATGTGTGACCACCAATAGGAAAAGTATCTATAAAAATGTGATCGATGTGATCACATCTGTGACCACCAATAGGAATCCAAGCTCAAACTTTTTGAAAAAACCCTTCTTCAAAAGCATTAAAAGATAAGTTAGCACCACTTGATTCTTATTCTCTCAAGCTATATTGTCTAGCTACACATATAGAAGAGGTGGCAAAGATTGTGAATGGTTGAAAAAAACTTCATTCATTATTGTTACTATCAAGTTCAGATCCTTAGGCTTGGCCTTATCACATACACCTGTTCCATCAAACTCTCATGATAGACCATGCAAGCAACCACATGGTACTATACGAACATTTCCTCTTTTATGTATTTGGAATAGGTTTGAAATGTGGAAGATTTGTCTTATTTTGGTCCATACCATCCCATGATAAAAGTTTACAACTATTTTTTTCAGTGCCATCTTTGCTTCTCCTTTGCTTGCTTATAGCCATTCTTCTATACCATTAATGATAATTGTCATGTATCTATTAGTATGGTCATAGCTATTCTTCTTGTGCTTTACCATATTTGGCCTCCCTTTTACTTGCATTTCTCTACTTGTTTCCAAATCTTTGATTGGTATAGCAACAAAATACCAAATAAATTGTATAAGTATTCTTACTTAGACATTGGTAGTACATGGATTACCTTTTATTAAACACATGTACTTTTCTTTAGGTGGTCAAACTTGTCGTGGGGTAGGCCCTTCAAATACACCAAGTTGCACATAGACCAAATCTATTTTGCTTAGGAATCTTCATGTTGTTGAATTGATTCTTCCATATTTGAGTAAAAATGCACATATGAGCAATAAGGCTCCTTGGTGGTGCTCATGAGCTCCTTGTACATGCCATGACTTTCCTGCTTTGATAGTTTATCTTTGAGAGATCAAGAACACCACAATGATTTTGTACATCTTTTGAAGACTCCCTCTATCCATTCCTTGCAAAAAAATCCAATTGGATCTAGTATCCTCAATTGTTGTTTGGGCCATGCACATTCAAGAGTCCTTCCTTAATCTTTTTGCAATCTAGCTAGCCTAGGATTTCTTAAGCAATGAGCAAGTTTAAGTGCCTTGTGACAAAATATTTGGAGTCCAAAATTGTACTCAAAGAAAATCTAATTCTTGTTCCCCCATGAGGCCATATACTCCATGATAAGTACATTGTGATTGAGTCTTCTTGTAAAATGAAATTAGAAGAAGAAGTACAAAGTGGAGAGGAGGTGAAAGGGGAAGGTACAAAGGACGAAGGTTCCTCAGGAACTCATCAAGGTCAAGATAGCCCCTCCCCTCCTCTTGTAGCAATGTCTTTATCAACAACCACTTCTCTGGGAGGCCCTCCAACTGTTGCACCTGCTTCAGCCTCTAGGGGGGGGATGGCTGTTCTCAGTGTAGCAGAAAGAGCTAGACTTCTCAAGTTACTTAACAAGGTCCATGTGAAGAGTCAGAAGTTCAAACGCCACCTCCACGAGGATGCCAAAGCTCATGTGAGGAAATTCCTCATGGCATGTAGAGCTAAAGGTGTGGAGAACGAGCATGCCTTCCTCCTCTCGTCATTGGAGGATGCCACTGATGTATGGTATAGTTAGTTTCCTTCACATCTTCTCCTCGTCATTGGAGGATGCCACTGATGTATGGTATAGTTAGTTTCCCCCTTACCATTTCTAGACAGACTTGAATAGACCTAAGGGAGGAATTCTTATACACTTTCAAGTTGGAAAAGTTCAAACATATGATTGTCTAGGAGTTGTCCACTGATACCATGAGTCCCCCCGAAAGCATCTTGCAGATGTACACAAGGATGAGGATCCTGGCCCACGTCACAAAGATGTTTGTGCCACCCAATGATGCCATCATGAAGGGGTGGTTTTTGAAGGCATTACCTTCCACCATTGCTATAAGGCTGGTTGAAAAACTCCCTGAGCATGACTCAGTACAAAACTTACTGAGGGAGGCGGTGAAGATGGAATAGTCCTAGTTAAGTTTTGCCTCATCACACACTTTGACTGCCTAACTTCCTAGAGAAGAGGGCTCACCGGCATGGCAGCAACTCAAGAAGGAGTTAGAAGAAATCAAAGAAGGTCTGAAAGATAGAACAAGGGTGGATGGACAGTCACCCTTTGAAGCTCAGATAAGAAGTGGACTCTGGTGCACGGAGTGCAAGGGTTCTGGCCATGGCTTCTGGGAATGTCCCTCGAAGCGTAAGGTACCCACTTCGACCTCCTTTTGCACATTTTGTGAAATTCATGGACATGATGCCTCCAAGTGTAGGTATCTTAATGGGTTGAGGAAGCTACCAGAGTATCGACTAGGGAACCCTTGGTGGTTACAACCAACATAGCTACACCGATCACTTCGAGGCCGGCACCTGTAGTACCTGCCCCTGGAAGGCATCTGAATCACCTTTCCCTCCTACCATTCCACCTCCACTACTTACTAATCCTCCTTTGCTCCAAGATCCTTCTCCCAATCAAATTGGAGCTCCATACTTCTATCCTCCGCCCTACTATTATGCACAATATCAACCACCTATGTCAAGGGGTGGATATGGATCCCCTTATCAACTTGGTTGACGGGGTGGTTTTCTAGGTGGACATGGAGGTTCAGGCATAGGTACCCACTTCCAAAGACCCATCATGTGCTACAAATGTGGCCATTATGTCCACTATCAAGATGATTGTACAAAATTGTTTGGGGGGACCCTCTTGTACAGAGTGCAACACAAACGACCACTATACCAGAGATTGTCCCAATGGCAGAGGGGAATAAACATCTCAAGTCAACATGGTTGATGTAGTAGTGGTGGGAATTTGAAAGCTGTTGTGGGAGGCATTACGTTGGATTAAGGAGCCGGTTTATGGCTCAGCATGGTGGTCCTCTTGATTGACAACACTCGGTGAAAATCGCTTTGTGAGGTATTTGTGGGATGATCGTTGGCCTCTCCCTGACGACGACTCCACCAAACGATGCAAACCTTTTCTACAACTATGAACGTTGCGAAGGAGTCCGGATAGTGTGGTAGCGATTGCAATGAGCGCAGGCATCTATCTCTTGCAAGATCGCATTGGGTAGTCAGTTGGTGTCATCTGATCCTTTTTCTGTCTCCTTAAAAATTTCGTCTTTCAACAAGAGTTTAACATTTGCTTTACAAGCGCATAATTGCAGTGAGCTCAAAATTTTCACTGGAAAAGGCTTTTCATTTAAGATGGGCTTGCGTGTGCAGAATGGAAACGTTGCAGAATGAATGAACTTTGGAAGATTACTACAAGAGTGATTCTCCACTATAGCAGCAACAAACGCAATGCATCGTGCTGCAAGGGAGGTGCCTGGGAAACAACGCCACCCTTGCTGCTAGAGAGAACAACAATGTTTCCAGAGGAGTTTGCTTGAGAGGAATAGCTTGGTAAGTCAAGCTAAGATCGAACTGACTTGGCAAGCAACTAGCAACTGAGGAGTTTTAGAAGCCGCACCACCAAAGAGCTGCAAACTAACAGGAAAAAAGCCACGATGGGTAAAGCTACCCTAGAAAGCTCTGAATCTCAAATTTGCAAAACTCTAAAGAGAGACAAGGTCGATGGAGCTGCATTGAAAGGAGACAAGGTCCCAAAATGGCGATGGAGCTGCATTAAAAGGAGACAAGGTCCAACAATGACCAGCACTGCAAACTAACAACCAAACACTGAAGAACCAAAGATAAGAGTTCGAGTCGTCATGGGTAGTAAGAGTTGTGAAGGCAGCGTGACAAACTACAAAAGCTACACATGAACAACCCGAAAGCAAAGAAGAGAGAAGAGGGCTGAGAGCTGAGAGCTCCAGAATGAAAGCTTGGGCTGGCAAGCACGAGAGGCTATAGTGGAAGAGAAGGGGAGGCTTGGAATCTGCAGGACATCACGGCACTCTTTCATTTTCAAAGCCCAAGTTTGTTTTTTGTGAAGAAAGATAAATTGTATTGTTGATATCTTGATGGCATTGCTGAGAGCTACAAAGGGAGATTTCTTGCAGATAGAATCTCAAACTTCTTGGAAATGAATCATCTTTACTGTGTTTTGCAAATCCAACTCTTTCCTTTGTTTTCCATTTGTTGGAAACTTCTACTTTGTAAAAAGGATGCACATGCTTACCTAGGGAATTTAAGCTACTGAATTTGGAAATTTTATCTTGAAAAAGATACAATTATTATTAGCGTCTTCTTACCCCAAAAAAAATGTAAAGAGATGTTACAAATTCAAAAGAACAGGAGCGTTTGAGCGACTAAGCGAGTCACCTTGGTAGGCAGAAATTGGTTCAAAGTGGAGTGAGATTGATTCTTTGAAATGAATCTTTGCTCCACAACGTTTTAAAATTTTGAGTGATTCGAAATGAGTCTTTGCTTGCTTGCTTCCACAACATTCTAAGAACTTGAATGATTGAGTGACGAATCTGGCAGGTTTCATAATCCGAGCTATTAAGCGACGATATGAGTTGCAACAACGATTGCTTCTAGGACTTGCAACTTGAGCTTTCAATGATTGCAAGGACTAGTGTTGTATCGAATTGGCAAGAGTTGCAAGTTTTTGTTGCAAGAATCTCTCTCTCTCTCTCTCTCTCTCAAATCATTCTTACTAAGGATTTGTCCCTAAGTTCTATTTGATAAGTTAGGAAACACAATAGCTTTTGTCACTCTATGGATTCGGGAAAACCCTCTCAAGATGCAAGGTGTAATGTCACTCAATAGTAGAAGAAATTTATCATTCTTAGATTTTTACAGATGCACAGGAGCTCCATCATGTCTTGAACACTTTAAATTAATCACAATTAGTCTTTCTTTGAGACGTGGAGGAGCAAACAGAAGGGGGAGGCAGAGTTTGTAGATGCCGCAATAGCTTTGTAGGTAGGATTGTGTTTTTTATAGATGGAGAAGCACATTTATTTTGTGTTTTTATAGTGATTTTATATTTGCAGCCTTCCATAGTGTATGGACCAAAATTTTAGGGTGGACCAATTTTTGAGATTTTTAAATGGCAGGGGGACACACACACACCACCCAAGTAGCATGTGTTTATATTTTGGGCATCAACACGAGAGGTGTGGAGTTTAGGGGTACACACTCATCCATGCACACATGCATGCACACACTTTTTTTTTAGTAATATCCAGTGTTGTATTTATATGCTCATAAATTTACAAGATTGGAAGTCTCCAAACTGGAGAGTATCCCAAAGATCAGAAACATAAAAAGAAAAGCTCTATGCAAGAAGCATCTATATCACCCTCATGGCATGCATCATATAAGGATTGCCGCAATGAGGCTCGGAAAGATTCATATGACTTGTGAATCTGCCGACCCAAGTAAGCCAAATTATGCTCACTCCAGATTGTCCAAAGAGCCCAATATCTCACCCTAAGAGAGAAATAGTGAGTATTGAGACAAAGACCTCATAAATCTGCCAAATAGCCAAAAATGTTTCCCAAATTTGTGACTCGAGAGACGGAGTCAAAGATGAGATCTGAAATTCTCCCGAGGAGGATCCTAGAACATGGGCAGTGCCAAAGCAAATGAGGGACAGTCTTTGAAGGAGCCTGACATCGTAAACATGTGGATGGTGTAATGTGACGTTTGGCAAGTGTGACTCCCACCGACAATGTGCCTGTCATGCATCTCCAAAGAAAAAGTCTTTGTTTCAAAGGCATTTTACACTTCCATAATATCCGGAGATTCTTTTGCCACCATGAGAGAGGCTTCGTGATATGCCACAGAGTATTAGCATATTGCTGAATCCATGGAGCAGCTGAAGAAGCCTGTAGGCTTTGATGGAGGTTAAGGCAGGCAGAGGAACAGGATGAGAGCATGTAGCAGAGGGTTGCAATTGCCAATCCATAAGCCTGTCTGTGTCAGCCACAGGGGGAATAGATAGAAAGGATGTAACAAATCAGCAATTTTCTTCCATATCGACCTATGGTGCATTCCCAATGCATAGGAAGCAGTGGCCTGAAGAAAAGGTACATGCACATGTGAACACACGTACTCACACACACATACACATGCATATGCCTTAGAAGCGGCGATGGTGTGTGTGCATGTGTGCATACGTGCACATGAACACAAAGACACTTAATAGAATTGTCTTGAGCAAGGGACACACACACAATAGCTAGGGCATGAGGGTGCATGCGTGCGGGCACACACACATACTCATAGAGACACACAAATACTCACAAATACATGTGCACACACACACACACACACACATATAGATAGATAGATGTATGTGTACACACACACACACACACACACACACACACACACACACACACACACACACACACACACACACACACACACACACATATAGATACATGTATGTATATACGTAAGTATACATGTAATAGAAATTTTTAAGACTTCATTATAGGGTAATGTGAAGTGATGATTCTTTGAAAAGTCAAAATATTGAGGGCCCACTTTTGGTTTTAGATTATAGAATTGGGCATTTTTATGGCTTCATTGCTTCATCATACAAGGGAAAGAGTTTGTACAATCATTCTAGCTCAGTGGTTTCGATTAGGTATGAGGTGAGGAGAAGTATGGCAACTTATTCATCTATATCTCCAAAGAATCGTGCCATGTGGTGCTCCCTCATCGCAACCTTGGGGGTGTGCCTTGCCCAACACGTCATGTGGCACTTCCTCCCTGCAACTTAGGGTGTGTCTTCTCTTATCTCTAATATTCCTTATGGCTAACAATCTCGTAAGTGAGATAAAGGAGGTTTGCAGGAGGTCTGGTGGAGGCATTCTAGAGGTTCGGAGGGAGTGGAGAGCTGTGGAGGCATTTGCACCATCTACAACACTGGAGGAGGAGATCATGTTGGTTTGGACGATAGGTTCGGGGAGAGGAGCAGCTGGGATGAGGCTCGAGTAGGGAAGGAGAGGTTGGGGGAGTGGAGGGAGGCCAAGTGGCCGTGGGAGTTGCAGGCAAAGGCAGGCCTTGCAAAGCAGGACTGACGCGCACTGTGCAGATTATGTGAATAGTCTGAGGGACCGTAGGGGAGGTTACCGCGTGGACAAGGTGTTGCACTGGCCAGTAGAGAGAGAAATAAGGGCCAGTTGAGAGAGGAGGGGCCAATACAGGTGGGAGACTATCATGTAGTGAGACGAGAGGTGGCAGGCAGAGGGTGAAACACCACGTGGCACAAAGGAGACGGGAGCCTGGGCTTTGATGGTGAAGAACCAGAGGTGGGGTGGAGCCTAGGCATGCCACATGCATAAATGCATGACGGCATCCCATAGCAACGACCACATCACAGACACACGGCACTTCGCGATAGACACACAAAGGGACAGAGAGCTAGAGAGGAGGAGAGAGAGAGAGAGAGAGAGAGAGAGAGAGAGAGAGAGAGAGAGAGAGAGAGAATAGTACAGACAGAGAGAGAAGAGAGAGAGATATGGAGAGAGACAGAGAGAGATGGAGAGAGAGAGAGAGAGAGAGAGAGAGAGAGAGAGAGAGAGAGAGAGAGAGAGAGAGAGAGAGAGCTGACGAGAGAGAGACAAAGAGGGAGAGGATGTGGCAACAGTCGGAGAGATGAGAGAGAGAGAGAGAGAGAGAGAGGGGGGGGGGACACACACAGAGAGAGAGAGAGAGAGAGAGAGAGAGAGAGAGAGAGAGAGAGAGAGAGAGAGAGAGAGAGAGAGAGAGCACGTGGCAAGAAGCAGAGCAAGGGGTACATATATATATGTGGGGGGGGGGGGTTGTGCATGAGAGACCATCTAATTCACAGGCCTAGATTAGCATTGAGTTGGAATCAGACTGTATAACAATGACTTTGCATGGGGGATGATCTACTTCACAAGCTTAGATTAGCATTTAGTTGGTTCATTAGGCTGTAATAAGAATAGTGCTCACTCTTATGACCGAGAACTATTGTTATTATAGTCTGATGAACCGACTCAATGCTAATCTGATGTCCTATTTTGATGTCGCCTTTCTTCAGTTGACTATAATAACAATTACTATGCATGAGGGGCCATCTAGTTCACAGGCTCAAATTAGCATTGAGCCAGAATCAGACTGTAATAACAATGACTTTCATGAGGGACCATCTAATTCACATGCTCAAATAAGCATTAAGCTACAGATAGATTGTAAGAACATAGCAGACTGTTAGAATTTTTCGATGACCGAGAAAATCTCCCATGGCAACCATCTAATCACACGTCATGGCTAGACAATGATGTATATGACTGCCTATGCTAGGCTGGGCTACCAATAGCAAGCTGGGTGCATGTGGTGCCACCGCTCCTCCCCCCTCATCCCATTGAATTATTATGATCTTGCCTCTGATGACCAAGAAATTCTCCCATGGCAACCATCTAATTGCACGTCATGGCTAGACAATGATGTATATGACCGCCTATGCTAGGCTAAGCTACCAGCAAGCTAGGTGCATGTGCCACCGCTCCCCCCCCCATCCCATTTAATTATTATGATATTGGCTCCCATGACCAAGAAATTCTCCCATGGCAACCATCTAATCGCACCTCATCGCTAGACGATGATGTATATGACCAGGATATGATCGCCTACACTAGGCTGGGCTACCAACAAAATCAAGCAGGTGGATTGTGTGCTCTTAGCAATGATAGGCACCCAAAGAGTCGCACAAACTGACATAAGAAACAAAGGGGAAAAGAGTAGGAGGGCGGAAAGTCTAGCTATATAAAGGCCTTAAGGGTAGAGAAACAATTCACTGCACCTACTAAAATCCCTCTCCTATCCCCTTCCTCTCCCCTTCCACGCTCTCTCCAAGCCCCCTTCCACCCTATGATGAATCTTCTACTGCAACCTTGATGCCCCTTCATAATGCTGCCCAAGTCATGGGATCCATTGTTTGCCTTGGCTCTCCATTCTACAACACTCCACCAGCCATAGCCATGACCAAGGGAGTTGCAAGATGGGGAGCCAAGAGAAACGAGTCGTCGTCGTTCCATCAGGCACTGTGGGAGAGAACTCAACTTGGTGATGAGCCTCTCATAATTGAGCATAACCTTCGACACTGGGGAAGGAGAACTCAACTTGGTGGTCAGCTCTAACACACTGAGAGCATGCATCAGTGTGCTAGAGCTTCCCACCAGATTGAGTTCCCTGTTCACTATCGAATGTTGTGCTTGGTTGCTCGCTCATTGCCAAGTTGAGTTCTCTCTCCCAGTGCCTTGAAAGAAGTTGCTATGAAGAAGGTTATGTTCAATTATGAAGTGCTCGTATTGTCCCCTACGAGGAGTTACGGGTCAAAATTATAAGAAAGTCCTAACTACAATAGCACTACGAGGTGCTCGTGTTGTCCCCTGCATATGAGGCACTAGGTCAAAAGTCTAAGATAGTGCTGACAAGGGCAAAAAGTGACACCAAGTCCTACCACATAGTGGTGGTCTTGACAAGTGCTAAAAGTGTTTAAAGAAGTGTCACAAAGTTTGGATGTAATCCGTTTTGTTAAATGTTTGCTTCGGATGTAATTTATTTTGTTTCAATTTGATGTAATACTATTACTACAAAAACTATCGAATATAATTTATTTTGTTTCAATTTTAATGTAGTACCCTTATCACTAAAACTATTGTTGCTGTTACTTCGGTAGTGAAAGTGGCTCTAAACTCGCTCTAAAGAAGCACAAATGGCATATTTCTGACCTCGTTTACATTTTACTACAACCATAGAGATTGTTGCACAAGAAACTGTTGAAAAAATTGTTGTTACTGCAGTGAAAATGGTTCACAAATGCCCTCATTTAGGATTTATTGCAACCAGTGCAACCGGTGCGATTGCTGCACAAGCAATTGTTACACAGTCTGAATTTCGACTGAATGCTGAACCTATGAATTAGACGGTTCCTCATGCACAGTTATTGTCACTAAAACAAGCTTGGTGGTTGTTTGGGATTAGTATACTATTTGGGATTTACATTTTCCCTTGTTTGGGATTTATTAATTGGGATTTAGTAAAACAAGTGCGGTGGTTGTTTGGGATTTACTAAAGGTTATATTTTGTGGGGGTTGCAGTTAATCCTAAACCAACGAAAATCCCTTTCCTTGCTAGTGCCTACCTCCTCTAGCCTTACTATCATATAACTAACCTGTCATATTCATCAATGTAATGAGTGGGAAATCTATCGGTACATGGGTCTTCAAAGATGGCAAATATCTCATTGTGTTGATCATGTCAAGATGACTTGATTTGGCAGATTAGAATATGTGAACAAGTATAGCTTGGATAGCAAGAAAACAAACTAGTTTTAAAACCCGATAGGTCTCAAGTGAAGGAACAGCGAAGGAACGGAGATGGAAACCCACAGCATGCATGCATGTCTGGAGCTCCAACATTATTGTGGTTGAAGTGGTAATATTGCATAGCTTCTCAAAAAATATTCTCTTCAAAATCCTAGGATTATTGGCCAATTTTTTAAAGTAATTTATTTTCTCATAGGTCCATCTGCAAAAACAATCAATTTTAAAAAAGGGCATAAATTTATGCAATGCAACTTTGTAAGATGAACTAGATACATGTAGTTATGTTTTCATACTTGACTACACATGAATATGATCTTCAAAACACATCCTAGATTATGAATATTTATTTGTAGGTTGCAATAAATATTTTACATCCACAAAGTCACCCTAATATTTCATCATCAATGATGGTATAGAAATTTGATTCAAACCAAACCAACGTGAAAGATATTATTATTTATATTATAACCAAGAAACCAAATGAAGGACATGTGAAATATGTACTAAATGGGAAATCCTGTTAAAATCCCAAGGAGGCAAAAAATGTCAAAGTGCAATGTCTGTGATGATTTAAAGCGAGCGATTGAGAGTGCAACATGTCCTGAGCTTGATGAAGCCATTTTGCAAGGGGTCCCTTGGCAACCCAAGATTGTCGTAGAAGAGATTGATCGGTTGGAGGAGGAACATAGAGTTTCCAAGAGTGTCATTCACAAGATGGTCATATTGCAAGAGGAACTGTGGGAAGGTCTTCAATACTATAAGAACCCACAGTTTTAAAGTATGTTGTTGAAGGTTCCCATAGTGCGAAGTGTCAAGCCCTTGTCCTGGAATCCTTGCATAAATATAAAGTCCTTCAAAGATCTGGGACTTGATCTCTTGGAATCTTTAATATATATTACCCTTGACTTTTTTAGGGACTGACCACCTCTCTAATATTGTTGCATTTTCAATAGAACTTGAGTTAAGTAGTAAATTGTCTTCTTTGAAAAAAGAAGTAGTAAATTGTCTTTGTATTTATCCATCCTTAGATACGATGGTGGTCTCTTTTCAAAATTTAGAAGAGTAAAACTTGGTTGTATACTACCTGGGTATATAACTTTAGGGGCTCACTATACATTTGGCTTTTCTATATAACTTCAGTTTTAAAGTAATAACTCGCCATTTATCTATCCTTGCCATATGATTGCTGCACTCAGCTGGACTTTATAATTTGAAAATGTTGCATTTAGTTGGATTCAAAGGTTTTATTTTCTTATGATTGCTTCACTCACTTGGACTTTATAATTTGAAAATGTTTCCATGAGTTGGACTTTATAATTTGATGGACACTTTCCAATAATACAGTACAATTCTATAGCTTGCAATTCATTTAAGATTTCTGGTCACCAGCCTAGTGGCTGAATTCTGATAATAGGTAAAGAGAACCACCTAAAGGGGATTGTTTTAGTATAGCACTTTGCAACAATACGATCTAGTTGAGGATAGCAAGGCGGTAGTGTAGGCAGCAGGATAAGTGGTCAGGATAAGTGTTCGCTAGCGTAGTGGTTTGTTGCACACTAGGATATTAATTGCCACCAACGCGGTGGTTTGCTTCTATTATTACAAGATGTATGGCATGCAATTCATTCGTTTAGGATTTATGGTCACTCGTGGATTTTGATCATAAGGCTCTCCATCTCCTTGAATACAGTTATGTTTGTATGCCCAAAATGTGTGGGACTTGAACATTCTAAATCAAGTCATCAGGCTTGATCCTGGGAATACATTTTTTCTGCAAATCATCCATTAGAGAAGAGATTTTGATCGCCCTTTAGCTCACCTTTAGCCTTGCAAGGCATTTTTTATGCATCATTTGGGTATTTCCACTATTGTAGATGTGGTGGATGATCGCGACTACACACTTTTCTCTGTTGGATTGGAAGTTTGATCAAGGGCTTCTAGGTTACACCCCTTTCTCTTTTGCAAGTCTTTCAACCAAGAAGGTTTATCATCTATTACTCTTATAGTCATGGATTCAAGAGCATGGTAATCATTTATGGCATCTAGATGAGTCTCTTATTTGGTGAAAGAGTTGTCTCAAACGCATATGGAACCTCTCAAGTAGTGGGTTTTTTTTTGTAGGTGCATTGTGTTACATCTCCTTTGGATTTTTCTTACTGCTTGTGGGGTGCTTGTGATCTTTTTTCTAGATCGGTAGCATTTCTACATGCCCATTTTCCTAGGATTTTGTTTGGCATTCATTTTTTGTGGTTTTGGGAGACATGCCTCCAGTACAGATTATGAACAATTCTTTTTCAGTGTTGTTATTGGGCTCTAAACTCTTTATATCATGCCCATAACATTTGATTGTATGGGCATTCCTTTGGTGATGTTTATGATTTCTTTCATTCCTCCTTGCATCAGTCTGCCCAAGATGCTCAATTTCCTTAGAGATCTTCAGCTCGCCCAACTGGAAGTGTTTTTCACTGTTTCTAGTTTTTGAGTAGTAGTTGCTCCTTATGGGTTGCCTATGAATATACAAACCTTTTATCATGAAATAGAACCATGGTCTATCGAGAAGTAGAGGATACGTTTGCTGACCCTCCCGTCATATCAAGTGCGATAAAATTGAACAAGAATGTAACTCCCCCAATCTTCACATGAACACCTTTGACTGCCCCATAGGCATCACCTTGCACTGATCAGCCATTCGCACTTGAAAATGAACATCATTTGTCAATTTTAAACCCAGTTGTTGGAGCGTACATCTTGGCATGATGTTCACTGTTGCTACCCCACCATCCAAGAAGACGTCTTTCAGCTCCACCCTATTGATTTTCACCATGAGCTTGCGACTTTATTCACATGAGGGCAGCATAGGCTGGGCAGTGGTCTGGTGTCAGCCCGTCATCGTGAACAAGTATTGTCTCTGGTGTGGGCCCACCCTGAATAGGTCCCCTTTGTCGACCTCCTAGCATGTGATTTAGGAATGCAATAGCCTTATGCTTGATCTATGGAGACAATAGTAGACAAAGTGTTTCGTAGGGCGATGTTGGGCAAGAAATCCATCAAATCTTCAATCAAAGAATAGGGCTGGATAGTAGCAATAGCCTTTTGTGCCCTCATTTGCCGAGCTTCTGGTCGAGGGCTGCTAACCGAGGGTTGAAGCGAGGAAGAGAATGTAACTCTGAATTCTGAATCAGTGTCTCCTGTGGTGTCTCTTCCATCACCCACTTCCCTTTTCCTGGGCACCACTGGGCCTCACCCCCATCTCCTTCTCTTTGTTGATTATGCTTCCTGGGGAGAAAGTGGATGGGCTTGCTTGTGCCTCCTTCTCACACTTCTATCCTAGAGTTATTACCTACGTTGCAAACCTCACTATTCTGGACTTGCGGGAAGGCAACTGAGGTGTGCTACCTTCATCTTCAAAACTAGATTGAAGATCTTTGGTGACACTCTTAACCATTTCCTGGTACCTTGAAGGCATAGATTGCTCACTTGGAGTTGAGGTAGTTTTAGAGCTAGTGATAGGCCTTGATAGCGCACTACTTGTGAAGCTTTTTGTAGTCTTCCATTCTTGTGCAAGCCGGGCAGCGATTTGCAAAAGCCTTCCGGGAGGTATGAGAAGCAGTTGTTGCAGTCTTTCTCACCATGCACCATCGTTTCGCTCCTCCCCATCTCTCCTAGCCTCGCATTCGTCTCCCTCAAACTAAACTCAGTCGTCCCCATGCCTGCCTCCCCTCCACTGCTATGCCATCTGAGCAGCCTAGAACACTCAGCTTCACGCACTTGTCTTTGAGCTAATATAATCCGTTGCACAGATCTTCGTCCTTCTGAGCTACTATTCGAGTTGTTTATACTGTGCTTACGAACTCGTTGAACGAAGAGGCCGGAAGCAGGAAAAAGGGTAGGATACGGATCTAAGAGATCCAGAGGAGAAGAAGCGTGAAGAAGTGAGCGAGGACCTCCAAACTCTCTTCCCGAACCTCCCTCCTCCTGCCAGAGTTCATTCCCAAACCTCCCAATCGCTGCCACGTGGCTGGTCTGGGATTAGTCTCCTTAAAGAATAGAAAGAAAAGAAAAGAAGAAAAGATGTATACACTTAGCGTTGGATACAACGTACCAATAAGCTCACGTGTCCATATATATGTCACCCTTATACAGACCCCTTAGCCAAATACGAAAGCAGATGTACCAAGCATGCAAGACTACCACGTTGCACCGGCTTGGAAGATGATTGACACGTTCAATTGCAACCTGGCTTGCAACTTTCCCATCTCGACATCTGTTGGCTACATTGTTCGCGCTTCCCATTACCTGCAATGCAGGTTGCCACCCAAGTCCTATATACAATCAAACCGGTTTTCTATTGCAAGAAAATCCAGTACTTTGCTGGTGTCTAGTCTCTCCTCAACTCTTCATTTGCGACCTTGCGAGGCGTGAGCGTTCGGGAGAAACTCTTTGCGCCAGTTCTGTAGTCAGATAGACAGACGCCCAAAGACAATGTCTAATGATCGGTCTTGGCAGAAGAATGTCGACACAACCAAAATGAGCCCAGAGGAGGTACGCAACCTGGGTTTGGAGAACGCCAAGAGGCCACCAGGGCACCGTCCAGGGGGTGTTCTTCACCAACAGGGGGGAGTCAACGTGAGTCGATCGGCCGCCTACCCATTTCTCCTCGCAGGTGTGCTTGTGCTAACAGGCGTGGCAACGTGGGCATATTACAACCAATCCAAACCCGAAGAGAAGAAGACCACAGACACTGCCCACATTAGATAAGTAGGCTGGGTAACTTGTTTCCAGGGAGAACGTAAGCTCAGCTTTGAAATTTATCAGAGTCAGCAGTCTGCGATGCGCTGTCGTCTTCTATTAATCTACTTATCAAACTCAGATTTGAAGCTTCTTTACTTCTTGAGGAAAGGCGCTGAGGATGTAAAATGTCTCTAAAGTAAGGAAGAATTTTCTCCTGCGTACCAAGTTGGTTTGTTTAATGGAAGTTCTCTCTTACAGATTCTGTTCGTTTTACTGCTGTTGGATTTCAGAGTGATGAGCGGGACATGCTTTTCTTTTCCTGATTTGAATCCCTGCTGTTCCCCCCGCCTCCCACCCAATATTGTCTGAGTATTTGGACAAATCTTTCCCGACTACATGATATTGAAGACTTAAATAATATAAGTGAAACTTTTGTGTATTCCACAATCATGGTGAGTGCCTTTCTTCTTGCTGTAACTTAAGACTTCTACGGTAAGTAAATCCATGGGTTTGTAAAATTCCAAGAAACGGATAGACATGTATACGAATGTTCCCTTGGTCTAAACCCAAAATTTGCATTTGTTGAACTCCCATGTATATGTGTGGACTTCAAGCTCTACTTTTTAATGTTGTGTTCCAATTCACGTGTGGATTTCAGAATCTGCATTTAGTGTTTGCATATGTGTAAATGTGAAGTGCACCTTGTCGAATACTTTAGACCTTCTAGATTATTATATTTGAACAATGGAGATTATTCGATTGTCATGTCAAAGTACATCTTTCAAAGCAAAATTACATCTTTCCATTTATTGAAAATATTTGGTTTCAAATTCCCTTGTCCGTTAGCGTAAGAAAGTGTGTTAAATGTGTGAACATATTAGATTGCCCAACTCTAAGAGCACCAAGCTCACATATTACAGAATAAGAGGTTGGACGGGGAGTGAGGCTAGACTCGAACTATACACTGAAGTGTGCATGCGAGCTGCGTGTTGTCTGCATGGGGTGACGGGTGGCAGTCGTCACAAACACCCTCGAGCGAGTGAGGTGATCCCCAAGCCCCGCGAAGGTGACAGTGTTGTGGAAATGAGTGGAGAGGGAGAGGCTCATGATGAAATGAAGACGGAAGAGAGACAACAAGGGTTCCCCGCGAGGACTCCAGTAAAGACGATGATGAGCTGCCCTCATACGCGCAAGTTTTGGCGAAAAAGCTAGATTCTCCCCGCTACTCGACGAAGACGCCCATAGGATTCTTCGCGCAGAAGTCGAGCGAAAAGCGAAAGAAGCGGAGGCCAAAAGCTGGGTTGACTCAAGACGGAAACATTCGTACGCCTGCAAGATCCATATGGATGATGTAAGCCAGAGTTGGCAAACGGGCTAGAGGTGGTGGTTATCTATTCGTCACGCGGAGGATTCCGTCGGTGGATGAGCTTTCTCAGTTCCTGCTCTTCGAATGCGAGCTCCCTCAGATCAGCTACGCAGCAAAATATGTGGGTAAAGGATTCTTCCTACTTAAGTGTGCTTCTAAGTCTATTAGAAATGAGCTGGTGGGAAGGATGCTTATGTTCTCCGGCGCGTCAGTCCTGGTTATCCCATGGGGGCCAGCCTTCAGCGTGGATGAATTCCTGTTTCATGATTGCCCGATTTGGGTTGAATTCCCGAATCTTCCTCCTTGGTTGGGAGAATCGGTCAGGAAGGTGGCCACCTCCCTTGGCAAAGTCCTGCTTGTGACTCACGCGTCCCGCACCCCTCAGGTCGGAGAAAAGCGTGGATCCTCTGGGACCGCAGCCAGGAAACGCCGCACTACATGGAGATCAAGCTACCGGAAGGATTGGTGCTGGTACAACAGGTCAATTTTGACTCTTTTCCTGATACGTGTTTTATCTGGAGTTGCCAACTTCCTCACCGAAAAATGAAGAACGGAAGATTGTGGATCTCGACATCATTAGCCTCGATACCCCAGACACAGAAGATGCTTGGAAGAAAGTTGGCAAGAAGGGCAAGGCCGTCCCGGATGCAAATCCGCTGAGTATGCATGCAAGGACGGGGTCTCCCTCTCCAAAAGCCAGCAAGGGTGACAAGGGAAAGACCCCCCGATGTGACATGGAGATTGTGGGGTTGCAGACCAAAGATACAATTGCCCCAAGATCCTCGATTCACAAAGAAGCTCTCCCAAATCACGAGGAAATGCCAGCCGCAACGGGGAGTAAGAGAACCCATGAATTCAAAGGTCACAAGCTGAAGAAATGGGTTCTAAGGAGAAACCCTCTTCACGCCTTAGTTTCACTAAGAGAATCAAGGAGGAGGTGTGCCATGCAAGAGAAGGTAAAGAAAACCACTTCAATTTCTTTAAAGATGCGTATAAAGCCATTTCGCAGCAGTAGAAGGCTGAGGATCGAGACGAAGTCTAAAGTCTCCATTGTGTCGTGGAACGTAAGCGGGTGTTGCAGTCCATCAAAGCAACGTGGTTGTGTCACTGTGTTAAGGAAACTTGATCCGACTGTAGTTCTTCTTCAAGAGCTGAAGTGTGGCATCAATGATAGTATTTGGTTCACCTTTCATCAGTTGGGTTATGATACTTTTGTGAATAGTCCCCTTAGAGGTAAGGGAGGGTGTGCAATTCTAGTAGCCAAAAGCTTAAATGGTAAGGAAGAAGCCCACAGTCAAGAGGGTTTGTGGGTAGCGGTTTCAGTTAGAGTAGATGACCGTAGGTTGGGGGTGGTTAGTGTCTATGCTCCAAACAACCCAGCGGAAAGGGAATTATGCAAGATCTTCAAGACTCTTTGCATGAAGGCAATTGGATTTGGGGGGGGGGACTGGAACTTTACAGAGAATGAGGAGGATAGATCACATCTGGGCAGGGGGTGTTTAGGAGCTAGGAGCGAGGTGTAGGAAAAAGGGTGCTTGAAGTTCGGGCTCATAGATTGTGCTGAGCTGGAGTCCCAAATGCTTAAAGAGTTCACATAGAACAATAGACATAAAGGTGAAGAGTTTTGAGCGGGCTGGCTTGATTGCCTATATGCCTCAGATGAAGGTTGGTGGATGAGTGGCCCGTTCGGTGGGGAAGTTCTAACCTCCATGAGCCTCTCAGATCGTTTGCCAGGTTGGTGGGAATTCTTCCTCCCTAGGAAATGTGCTAGATCAAAAGATGTCCCTTTTTCGTTCAATAAAAAATTTCTTGTCCACTAGAACTTTTGCAGGGAAATTAGGAAAGTGTGGAGATAGGCGCACAGCACTATGTCTAATCCTTGTGACCCTAGGACGCTGCTATCCATAAAGTCATGATCTTGGCCAGAGACTGGGACAAAAAGGACAGACTGATGAAAGAACGCCAAGAGTCTATGCTAGAGGTCGTGAAGAAATTACTGAAGGTCGCCTAAATGACGATGCTTCAAGATTCGTTCCTAGCCACTCTGATCGTTGAAACAGCCAAGAAATGATGAGATGAGAGCTCGAGGTGGTAGAGGAGGTAAGGCTTAAAAGTCGACAGATCTGGCTGGAAGTAGGTGACTACCTATCAAACCTCTTATTTCAGTCGGTGAAAGGAAATACTTACGGGAGTAGATTGACAAAGTGCAAGATGCAGAAGGCAACATAGTTTTGGCACGTGGCTGACGTGTTTCAGTGGGAATTAAGTCTGATAGTGGGAGAGCCAGCTGTAAAAGATGAAACTTGGGTGAATAGCATACAAGCTATTACCCATGGCCTTACGCCTAGAGACTCTGAGTACCAAAGAAGGTGGCTGGACCGCCCGTTCTCATAGGAAGAATTGAAGGAAGCAATAGAAGCTAGAGAAGTCTCCGAGTCTCGACGGCCTTACACCCGAATTCTATTATGCTTTTGGGATGTGATGGGAGTGGACCTCACTTAGATGGCGAACACAATGGCTGCATAGGGCACTATGTTGGTAGATGTTAATGCAGGATATCCCTAGGCCGTTGGGGCCACCCAGATACCTCACTACTAGAGGCCAATCATGATGCTCAATGTGTCTTACAAAATCATAGTGAAGGCTATGGCTATCAGAATCAGTGATGTTTGCTCCAAAATCATGGATCGAGAATAAAACGGCTTTGTTAAAAGGTCGATATCTTCGAAAACGTCCTAAATGTCTCAACATCTCTAGACTATCCAATTTCATCAGGCTAGAAGGCCATGTTCATTGGGATCAACCTTGAAAAGGCCTACGATAGAATCAAATGGGATTTCCTTCTAAAAGTCATGGCTACTCTCAGCTTCAGCGCCCCCTTCCTCTAGAAAGTCTCTATCATATTCGGAAATGCTTCAGCGGTGCTATGCTTAAATGGGGGAGCGGTCGGAAATTTTGATCTCCACAGGTCGATCTGCTAAGGCTGCCTCCTCACCCTGCTCCTCTTCGCCATCGATACAATCTCGTTGATTCACCAGCTCAAATCGGCCGTCTGCTCAGGGGATATCAAAGCCCTCCAACTCCCTTTAGGTGACCCCTTCAACTCCCTTTAGGTGCCCCCTTCAACATCTAACTCTTCGTCGACGATATGATGGCTATTGCCCGGAGGATGAACAAAGCGCAACCAAGCTTTTCAGTATAATCGACCAATTTTATGTTGCATCCGGCTCTAGATGTAGCTGGACCAAGTCTTATGCCCTTCGGTCCAACTATGGCCCAGTCCCTCATTGGCTTGCAGACCGTCAACTCTAGTGTGTTCCTAAAGGAACAATAGTGAGGTATCGGGGGGACCCATCGGCCTAGGGATATCCTTACGTCAAAGATTTAATTGGTTCAAAGAGAAGATGAAAGAGAAACTACGTAGGTGGAGCGGAATGCCCTTGGAGTGGGACGCTTGTATTTTAATAGTTTAGCATATTATGTCTGCAGCAACCACATACATTGCCACCATTTGGAACTTCAGTAAATCTCATTGGATGGAAATCGAGCGAATACTATGTGCTTTCATTTGGGCCAAAGAAAATGGTAAAAGGAAGATGCATACGATCCCTTCGGAGGCTTTTAAAGCTCCTAAGCTCCAGGGAGGAGTTGGCCTCCCTGATATCAGCCTAAAAAGAATATTCTTCTCCAATAAATGGCTCCCATCTCTATTCAAGAAATCAACCCCTTGGATCACAATAGTCAAGGACTTCATTATCAAGGGGAAAGGCAAAGGGGTCGGGCCTTGGAAAGACCTTTCATGGTATGACAAGTTATTTTCCGCGTTCCCCCTCTCCATTGGAGGTTCTGATCTGGTGTCAGGTTTGGTTGCAGCATGGAAGACTACGCTAGGGGAGGTCTCCTGGAAAGGACGACCCAATCTTGGAGACACAAGCTTGCTTGAAAATGTCTGGTGGAGCACAGCCTCTAGACAAAGCAGAAACCCCTTTGCAAGGTTGGACCTGTGGCTAGAGCCTATAGCCTCACCAAGAAAAGGCATTCACGCATGGATAGATATATGGGACGCCTCCAAGGCGAACTGGATTCCAGTGGCAAGGTTACATGTTCATTTCAAACTGTCGCAAGGCGAGATAGATCTCATTGCAGCCATTCGCGATAGTATCTCGGACTTGTGTCCACTTGCCCACCCCTCGGCTGGAGCCGGAGGGCGAACCAATGGGTGCTCAGGAAACAGGTCCTTGGTAATATCTTAGCAAGGATGGTCTATAGATATATCACTCACGATCTCTCCACCATCCCCTCCCTCAACAGAGAATGGATGCTGCTGCATAGAGGGAAAAAATGGTGGATCAAAAGGCTCAAGAGTATTTGGAAGGAAGGGGCATCTGGAAAACCCCACTTCCTGCTCTAGAAAATCATCAATCAGTGGCTCCCCTTGAGAGGAAAACTCTCTAAGAGAATCCCGATGGACTCATGCTGCTCGTTGTGTGGCAAAGCAACGGAAGTGATTAACCATCTCCTCTGGCACTGCGTAGTCTCTCGAGGTATCTGGCTCAAAGTAGAAAGAGCGATCTGTAACATTGGTGTAATGAAGTCATTCAAGCTTGGAGTTAAGTGGAGGGTTGCCTTGCTAGGAGATACCTACAAAATGCCCTCCAAACTTGCGGCCTGCTGGTCCTATGTCAGAGCAGCCACAATGCTTGCCATTTGGGAGACTAGAAACCAAGTAGTGTTCCAGCACAAACCAACTATAGGTTATATCAAATTGGCCATCACTTCACGTACCCGTCAGAATCTGAGGGACTTCAACTGGATAACCATGTTGAAAGAATCATAGGTGAGTCGTATCCTCCTAGAAATCTGTGACTTTGTCCTTGTCACTTAAGTATCGTAAGTCATCACATTCCTTTTCGTTGATGCTTGTAGCACAGCAGGTCGAGGGTGGCGAACTTGCAATACGACGAATCTTTTTAACAATGGTCCCCTTTTTTTCTCGGGGCTGACCACCCGTGTAATATATTCGGCGCTGAAAAAAAAAAGGTTCACATATTACAATGACTAACTCTAAGAGCACCAAGCTTAATGGGACACACTTTTGTGTCAATTCTGAGTGGAATGAGGATATATGATGGCATAGGAAAGAATTTTGTATTGAAAGGGGAAGGGTGGTTACATAGGGGTCGTGAAGGATGTTGTGCCCTTTCAAATTTTCTTACAAAATATTGCATATCTATTCTTGTTAAGAATAGAATCTTATTATGAGAGTTTGTACTTTCCAAACAATCGTAGCTAGTTGATATGATCCCACCATTACATACCGCTTTTTGCTTTCCTCTTCCCTAGGACACCTCTCTCTTTGCTCTTGTTTTTTCGAGCCTCCAGCTTTCGATAGCTTTTCTATCTAGGATTCTCTCACCTAACTCTATAAGGGTCATCAAAAGAGCTACATACAAACATAAAAATTTTCTTTGCTATGAAGTACTTTACAATATCAAAACATACCTAGGATGAGTCATACTAGATGATGGTGATCATTCACTAATTTTGGAGGGCATTAAATTGTGGAAGACCTACTCATGAGCAATAGCACATGGTGATACTTGAATTAGACTCTTGGGGTTTGTTAGCACTGCCCTGCAACAGGCAGTGCTCTGCTTATGCTTTTCTTAAAAACTATCCCTCTAGTTATTTTAGGCCACCTTTTACACTTTCCATTCTAGTGACATTCTCTCTCTCTCTCTCTCCCCCCAAATCAACTCGTCCTTCTAAGGGCAGTGCTCTTGAGTACTTGGACTCTTGGGGTTTGTTTTGGTATTTTATGATATATACCGTATGTGGCATAAGGCTCCCACGAGGTTCAATGGAAAATCATGTATAAAAGGCACAACATGGCTCCAAATCACCCAACAGAAAAGCATGTACAAAGGCATACCTAGGACTCTCTCTATTATTCTACAAGGTTGTCAAATGAGTAGTAGAGTTTTGAAGTACTTTCAGATCTCAAAACAAGATGGATGTTATGAGATTATGGTGATCATTCACTAATCTTGGAGGGCATGAAATTATGGAAGAACTACTGATGATGACCAAGTAGCAAATGGTGATGCTTGAATTAGACTCTTAGGGATTTGTTTTGGTGCCTTACAATATATACCATATATTGTAAGGCACCTACATATACATAGACATAGAGACAGGCACACACACACACACACACACGCACACACGTCGTGCACGCGCACGCACACACACACACACACACACACACACACACACACACACACATAAAGGCATGAGGCTTCCACAAATGGCCTACTCAAAAAGAAGGAACAAAAAGCATAATGTTATGAGTAGGAACAAAAAGCATAAAGCATAACATTCATTTGAAGAATGCAAAGTCACTTTGATTTCCTTAGGACAAGGTGCTTAAACATGTGGATGCCCTTATAGTATATATACCATAAAGAAAAGCCACTTAAAGTCCTTAGGATAAGGCACTCAACAAGGTGGATGCCCTTCCAATATATGACATAAAGTGGCAAAGATCCCAAAGATGCCCCAGTGGAAACTGCATGCACTAAGAAAATGCCAAGCTACTTTCATTGTTTAGGATGAGGTGGAAAAGTATTGTTTTTCAAACTTCCTATGCTAATGATGGAGCTATAGGAGCAACATAGCTATTAAAATTTCACATTGGACTATTGTCATCGAGATAATATTGGGTAGCAAGGCTTCATGAGATGACACCCTCATCGAGTTAGCACCCACTATTATCGAGTTAGCACCCTCTCGTCTAGTTAGCACCCACTCTCATTTTCATCAATAAATAGGAATTGGATTTACCATTTGGAAGTCCCCACCCAACCATAGAGCTTATCCAGCTCACCCTTTACAAGATAGAGGCCTCTTGTAAGGTCTATGTCTCAATCCTAGCCTAGTAGATGTTTGTGCTCCACACCACCAGTACCCATCTATAAGGAAACACTAGACTAGCTTTGCCAGCCTATCCTACATAAGGAAATGGATAAATATAGGTTGAATGCTTTTTACCCCTTAGACCTCTAAGGGGTAAAAGAGCGTTCAATGCTAAATATAGGTTGAATGCTTTTTTACCCCTTAGACCTCTATAGGTTGAACCGTTAGACCTCTAAATTGTTGGTATCCTTTTAACCTTAATCCTAGGGCCTCCCATCTTAGGCTAATATCCCTCACCCTCAAGCCTCCCCCCAAACCCCAAGGCTAGATATTGGTAAACCATGGTTAGCCAAAACATAGTTCATGAAGTTCCATACCATTGTAAGTTAACTCAGGCCTCTAGTTGATTTGAACTCTATGTCATGCTACCTTAAGTCTTAGAGTCCCATGTGAATATATGATAGATCTTCCAATTATTTTCAATTCATCAACAAATGTCAACACATTTCTTTCTTCTTGTGCACATAGAAGAGAAATATGTGAATTTTGAAAAACAAGAGAAATAGTCTAAGGCGATCGACACACATCCTCATATGACAATTCTTGAAGATCCATTGAAAAAATGTCACTTTTATATTTAATTGTGTTGGCAGCCACCATGCAAGCAATTCTCACACTTTTAGATTTAGAGGGGGGATTTGCATGGCTCAATGTGAGAATGGTTAAAAATATCTTAATGTAACATAAATATTCTTCCAAAATTTCTAGAAATAAATTCATCTTAATGGTTTCATCTTTGTTTAGAGACTTTGTTTACAATCCCAAATTTGTATATTTCACAAAATTTTGCCTACCTGAGACAAGATTATGTAAGCCTAATTTAGTGTGACGATTGGTCAAGAAAGATTCAATTAAAGTTTAAGGATATCTTCAGCCCTAAGGATCAAGATTACTATTTTGAAATGCTTGAATAATAATTCTTTGCTCTAGAATTGCCTCATATCCAATTTATATTTCTTCTCTATGGAGTTTTAGAAATTTGACTAATTTGAAGAAATTGTAGGAGTTCAGAAATTTTTTGGGGATAGAGGGGATGGAGAAAATAAATTTCATGTAATTTCATTTTGAAAGCCATTGTCATTCCAAAAGTAATAATGTAGTAATTGAGATGTGTGCAAGGTGATGTGGTAACGACATTGTTTAATAAGAAGACATAGGCCCCATGGTTGAGGTGGTAAGACTTAGGGCTATGGAAATATGCTCGCCAAATTATCCTCCATTCGGATGATGTTGTTTTCAAAGCCATGGTTAGCACAACATATGTTCACCTAGCCAACATGTTGGGGAAGCTCACAAATTGTATAGGGAAGGAAAATATGTTGATTTTTAAATAAATAGGATTCTTTCCAAGAATTGGTGATTTGCATTTTTAAAAGTTGGCATGGGCTTAAGAGTGAGGGTGATGGCTTGTGCATCCATAATTCTTCCCAAGGGAAAACTGCCAGTAGGGGGTTGCATGCAAGGCTCACAAGTGACTCTAGAGCCTCTACTAAAACGAAATTTGTGTTCTAGGAGCTAATGATATGTGTGTTGATTGACACAATTGATAAACACATAAGGAATTTTGACAGCATTCTTGTGACATTGACAAGTTTGTAATGGAGTCTGTTCTCAAAGCCATATATCAGACACTGCCCATGGATTTCAGGATAATGAGTTCCATATAAGGATGGTGAGTGGATATAAATATCAAGATCAATTGCTGGGGTGTCTCACTCATAGGATTTCTCAAGTTGCATCTTAGATTTTGCGAACAAAAGGGTGGTCCCCATGAAAGAGGGGAATGGCATGTGTCTCTAAGAATTGCATCTATAGTTTCAATAGCTATTCCAAATGTTATTGGACAATGATATATAATGAAGAGAGGATCAAAATAGGTATGTTATAAAGGTATTGTCTTATGTTCTAACCCAAAAAGAATAAGACCCTTAGCCCCATGGTGTGTATAGTCAAAGGATTTGTCCCATATTTGTACACGAAAAGTCTAGTGATAGAGATGGCATGGCTTGGAATCCAAGTAGCTGTGTATGTGGAAACTCGAAGGATAGAAGGCTTGATTAACATGTGGGAAAGCTTGGGTATTGAGAAAAACTCTTCTATCTTTAAGGGATGGATACCAAGGGTGAACAATTCCTTCATGGTCCACATTTCTATAGTTGGTGGAAGATTTGTTGCTATTGCCATGATATCCATATAGACATAGTCAAACAAAATTTTGTGCTATTGCGACTATGAATTAGAGACTCACTATCATGGAGTGGGTGAGATAATATCATTCCTTTGGAAAATGAAATTAAGATAAATGAGGTGGTTGCCATTTTTAGAAAATTTAATTTGTGAGTGATGTGGGGAGCTTTAAGAAAATCCTAGGAATCATAGAGATGTGAGCACCTTTGGGTCATTTAAAAGTGTGGCATTGTTGGTTTAGACCGAGCAAACACCTACAACAACCGTGGGACTATGCCATTTTTAGCAAAATTTCTTTTGTGAGTAATGTTGTGAGATTTTAAGCAAATCCTAGGAATCGTAGAGATGTCAGCACATGTCAGTGGTCCAAAAGCATGGGCATTGTTGATTAGGACTGCAATAGCTATGGGACTATTGAGTCATAAAAAAGTGACTATGCTCTCCATCATGATGTGGAGAGAGACTTTTTTGATGATTCAAGATATGGCTTTGAATTGATGAAGGAAGTCAAGATTTGAGTTCGAGATGAGCTTAGATCCATATTGTATCAAAACATAAATGTTTATTGGATGTACTAATGTGGCATCAAACTTAACTTAATGATGTGGATTTTGAATGTGTAGTTTGGGATTTGGGATTCAAGATGATGGGGAAGTAGAATCTAGGTTCTCAAATGAGTTGGCATATCTGAGAATCAAACCAAAATATAACTCGACTAACATGGAAGCTAGACATATTTGAGAGTGAGCCACCAAAATCTAGGAACGAGCCTCTAGATTATGAAACTATCACATTGCTAGGTCTAAAATGAACAATAGACTGGATTCAAAACATCATCCATGTCTCATGCTTCCTACAATCCAAGCAAGAAGCATACCAAGGGAAAGAACGTCCATGGCATCTAGATACTCATCTTCAACATGAAAATAACATGAGAATTTCATGGAAGCTTAAGGAAAAGCCTTTATCCTTTATTGAAGAGTTTATCTTAGCCTTCCTATCTCTAAAAGGAGAGGAAAAGGATCCCAATAGAAAGCAATTGTGAGGTAAAGCCTTTATATTTTATTGAAGAGTTTATCTTAGTCCTCCTACATCAAAAAGAGAGGAAAGAGATCTCAATAGAAAGAAATTTCAAGGGAAATCATTCCTTTAACAAGATCTTCATCTTATGACACTCAATATAGAGGAAAAATGTAAGAAAACACACAAAAAGCTCTTTTATCTTGAGGTGGAAAATGTCTTCCAAGAGTTATCCAGTATGCTCATGTATTTCTCATGACCAAGGTATGGAAAGAGTGGAAAGATAAGGGAAAATTTGAGGAAGAAGCTATGCTCCACTTCTCAGCACTTTCCAGCCTCCAAAAGACCTTGAAACATGAAGCTCGCATAGTGACAAAGGGGCTGCCCATCAAGAAGGGACTGTGGAGGGCAAGCGGTGCCTATAAGCATTGAAGTGGGGTGCTTACAAGCCTAGAAGAGGGGTTCTTTTCTGCTAGCATCTGCATGCAATGGCATGCATAAAGTGTCTTATAAGCCCATATTTGGAAAAATGGTAGTTTGGGGAAATGAGTTGGCTATGTCCTAGCTGGTATTTAGTCTTATCTATTTATATCTTAGCTAGAAGTTAGCCTTATCCTATTTGATGACTCATAGCACACAAATTCGACTAGCTAGTTATTTCATCTTACCTAGTTAGTGTTAAATTACACAGCGCAGCGAAACAGAAACTGAACAAAGAATAGAGAGTACACAACAAATTGGAGATGAGAAAAATTTCCTTCAATATTGATGTAGTACTGATGATGACTCCATCCACCCGTGCGCTCCCATAGTGGAGCTTAGATGGCGATCTAGACAGATACTAGGTGAAGAGCTACTAGCTGGAAGATCTCTGATGGAAGATTGCTCTGGTACAATAGACTAGGGAGGTCGCCTCTTTATAGCTATGAGGGTGATAGTCAGATCAACGTAGTTGGTGGAACCGACCAGTCAACCTAGTCGGTGGAGCCAACCAGTCAACCTAGTCGGTGGAACCGACTAGTCGTCCATGGAATATTCAAGGAATATTTCCTATACCATCGCCTCGGGAGCTGTCGCCCTTGAACCCCCACTAAGGGGGCCGTTGGCCCCCCTGGGATCCCCCAGCTGGGGGCCAACTAGCCCCCAGTCCCCAACTAGAAGAAGGGGCTCTCACACAATCACCTTTCTACCATCAACGGGCTCATTGATAGACCTCATCTGACATGCAAGTCAGGATCCATCTAGTGTCTCGAGCTCACACATGGCTTCTCCTCATATGAGGGCCTTACAACTTGAGCACCTTGGACCACTGGTGGTTACCAGGAGGGTGGGGCATTGAGCATATCTAACACCCCCCCTCAATGTCCACCCGTAGGTGAACTACCTTCTCGGCCCAATGCCGAGTCGCTAAAGATGACTCGAGTGCCTTGGTGATAATATCTGCTCCAATTTGCTCTGATGAATAGTAGACCAATTCCACTATCCCATCCTTGATCAAATTATGCACATCGTGATACTGAATCTCTATATGTTTTGTGCGCGCATGAAACACTAGATTTTTAGCAATGGCCATGCTCGCACCTCAGCACAGTTGCCTCATCCTCTTGCACTCCCATGTGCTAGGGGCTGGTAGTATTTCTAATAGATGATCAACCAATGGATATGTGTTTTCTTTTGGGAGTGCTACAGTCACTTGGAGTAGCAAGAAATAGCCTACAGTTGCCTTGTCGAGCACAGAGGATGAATACAGGGGTGCAGCAATGGCTGCATGTGAGGTAGCTTGGTTGCGTAAGCTACTTTATGATATGCATCAGTCTACAGATGGGCCAGTTGTCATTTATTGTGACAAAATGAGCAGTATACACTTGGCAAATAACCCAGTCTATCATGCTAAAACAAAGCACATTGAGGTGCATTACCACTATGTGCAGGGGAAGGTTCTAGTAGGTTTTATTGATCTGGTTTATATCAGCACAGAGGATCAGGTAGCTGACATATTCACAAAGGCATTGGGCACAGAGAAGCTATGCAAGTTCAGAGACCTGCTTAGTGTGCAGGAATTGGGATTGAGCTCGAGGGGGTGTGTTGAGATATCGATCTCCACTCGTGATATGCCAGGGTGACCGTTGTGCATTTAAAATACACGACGGTCCACCTCCAATCCTTGTGCACGAACATATCATTCCATCCATGTAATACATGGTCCTTCATATACAGATCATACAAAATATCCATATTGTCAAAGAGCATCCACGCTCGAAGTCTTAAATGAAAGTAAAGCGAAAGAAGGAAGTAAATGGATGTAAATTGAAGCTTACCTACCAATGGACAGATGAGTACCAACCACCCATCATCATCCAACGTCTCTGCAGCTACAGCTATGCCATACTTCAAGTGATCCTCTATGAGTTTGTTCCATGAGGGGAGGCCAACATCACAAATCTCAAAACCAGCCGGAAAGTGAAGCAACATAAAGTTTGCAGGCCACTTCACCTTCTTGACAAATCTCCTATAGTCTATTTCTTTTTGAGCCACTGCTAAGAAAAATTCATGAGCTTGTGTGTAAACACCATTCTTCTTCCCATCAACAAAGTCCAAGCCCATGGCAATATAATCACCAATGGAACAATTGCAAAGCAATGTGTCTCCTCGACACACAGTGGGATCCATAGGTGATGGACGATGAAAGACATAAGTGATCATCTCTTTCACAACCATCCTACTTCCTGTAATATACAATATCACAAATATAACAATATAACCTTTTCTTGCAGTAATGAAAATGATATAACAATTAGTTATTATATATAGAGCAATTGTTTCATGAAAGGAGAAATGATTATACCTTGGTCTTGGCCAATGCTTTCCCGATGTTCTTTATCAACACGAGCTAAAATCTCTACAACAACTGTGCAAGTAAATCGAATCGGTCAATCTGCAACCAAAAATACTTTCCACAACAATTGAACAAATTTATCAAAATGATTTAATAAACACCTTCTTCATCCTGGGGTGGAACATCCTTCGGTGGTGGCACAGAAGTTGTAGCCTTTTGACTCCCCTTGTCGGTCTTGCTTGTGGCCTTATCTTCACTTTTCTTGCTTGTAGAATATTGTGTGAAGAGATGTCTCTCTCTTATTAAAACTTGACCATTGGTGAAGTCAATCCACAAAGGGTAGCGTGCAAGTTCCCATTGAGACAATGCATGCATGGTTCCTAGGTACATGCAACTTGTTGGGTTCCCAATCTCCAACCACCCTTTGCACTGTCTAGGCAAATCATTCAATTTTCCTTCTTGCACCAAGTGGGAGAGATACCTTAATGACATACAGTTTAATGTTGTGTCAAAGCTCTTAGAAAGATACTGCAAGGTAAGTTCAAACCACCCTTTGCACTGCCTAGGGAGATCTTTCAATTTTCCTTCTTGCACCAAGTGGGAGAGATACCATAAAGATTGTATGACATACAATTTAATGTTGTGTCAAAGTGCTCACAAAGATAATGCAACATAACAAAATAACTCAAAACTATACCTAAAAACCACACGTTGCGCTGCTTGATCAAGCTTTGTTGCCTTCCTCTGTGCTCCTCCATCTCCTCTTCTCCCACTCTTGAGCTCAGCCTTGCCATCCCTGGATCTCAAGGAAGCAAATATATGCTTTCGTCCCTCCAACTTAATGTCTTCTATATATTGTTGGTGTATAATCTTCCGGCAATCGTGGCTGGGTCATTGCCCAAAGTGCACACAAAGTCTCTTCTCATTTCTCAACTCCGCATTAGCAAGATACTTCAGCTTGGATAAGGTTACAATAGAATCATGACTTTTAAAGCGCAATGAAAAAACCTTTTTCTTCCACACATCACCAAGTTTAGGATAAAGGATGTTGAGCACCTAGGATGATTCAGCATAAGCAAAAAGATAAGATACTTCACATTAAAAGCCATCAATAGCATTCAAGAAAAAGATGGTCACATACCATTCCCATTTTATCCGAGTACTTTTTGTGAATTATTGTATGCTCTTTGCGCTCAACCTCTGCCCTCCTCTCTTTAGAAACTGTCTTTCCCACATGTTATATTGCTTGTGTAAGGTCTCCAATGTATTCAACCTATGAAGTCAAGACCCTTGAGAAATAGTGAATGGATACAATTAAAAATGCTAATCTTGCTAAATGAAAAGAATGAATACAATGAGAAATGTGAATACAATAAAAATGAGCACACCTGAAGCACCAAACGTGCAAGATATCCTCTTGTCAAAGGGTACCATTGTTTTTTCCCTTTTGAATCCCTTGTCCTTACTTTTTCAATGACTGCACATTGTTCACTAGTCAAAGTACTAAGAAACAAGGTGGCATCACACTCACATATATTGTTTGTGTTAACAAGAGTGTCTCGTACACTAGGCTTAATGATAGCATGCTCATTCAATCTACACAAATAGACAAAGTTCAAATAGCATTCTAGTTAGTAGTTTCCATATCAAATCATGCACGGCATCAAATAAAATATTTTAATGTACTTACGAATTCATTCTTTGCAATCCAGCAAGCAATGCAATCTCTGAAGTACGGCAAGGGTCTATCACTGTGCACATCACCCTAATGTGTCTTGACTTAGTCTCCATGTAGGCCTCAGAAATCAATTGCATCCATGCAGTGGTATGATGATTGCCCTCCCATACATAAAACATCTTTTTACACATAAACTGCCACTCTTTTTTACTTGCAAGCTCCTTTTCAAATTCACCTTCAACTTCCCTCCACAATGGTGTCCATGTTTCTCTGACTTCATTTGTGACTTTTGTTTCCTCCCCATTTGAAGTGCAAAGAGAAACAATGAAAGCCCCTTTTTCAGGTAAGTAACCTTCATATTGAAAAGCACTTTTAAGTGTTGCCACATTAGACCTCAGACCATGTACATGAGCATATGGAATCATCCTACACAATGGTATTCGTGGACACTCATCAGAGCCAAGGAGTCTGCATCTGCCAATGACATCACCTCCTCTTACCATCTCCACCTCCATTTTTGCAAGATCGACATCTATCTCTTCATCCTCTTGTGGAAGTGACCGCTCAATTTCTTTATCCATACCTTGAATTGCAACACTATCCACTTCAAGAACCTCTCTTTCGTTCCCTACATTGTCATGGATAGATCCCTCACTCAGGGGGCACTCTCTTTTCCATATTTGTGCGCTTGTAGTAGTGGCAAGAGGAGGCTTTTTGTTTTCACAAAGATTCAAAACCCTCTTCTTGACCATGATTCCAAGACTGAAATCCACCAATAACAAAAAGCAATCCATGATGAAAAAACAATCAATCCATTATTTTTCAAGCATTTGCTATATCAAGGCAATCCAGAATTCACCTTTTTGCTCAAGCCCCAATAAATGGCTCCAAGAGTAAGCACGAGCACAACACTAATATGCCCTCCTAAATCTGCACGAGGAACAACCTTTTGCACAGTGTATTAATACGCTGAACTAAAACCTACAAATTGCCTGGTTTAATGACATATGAAATCTTGCCTTCCTCAAGCGCAAATATGGAATTTTCATTGACAAATCGTTTCCTAAAACACATCATTCTTGCCAACAAATCACCTCAATGGAGAATTGATAAAAGGCAAACTATAAAATCTTTGTAGCATAAGAAAATGGTAGAACATTTAGAAAAAAGCAAGATTAAAAGGTTTTGAACCATGTATTAATACACATGCTTTACCAATGAAAAAAATGCATTTAGAGCTTGCTTGAAAGGCCTTCATTCCAAACTTGCTATCATGGTTCTTGATTTTATCTCCACGGCTCTAGTTGAATTGGAGATGAAGATTTGATCAAAAAGCTTTGTGATCTGTGAGGAAGTGGCAATTCAAAGAGTGACTTAATTAAAGAGGAAGCGATAATTCAAACTAAGAGGAAGTGACAATTCAAGCATAAACTACTTCCTCACATGCAAGGAAGTCATTTAAGCTTGGTTTGATACGAGAGTTTGGCACCGCGTATTAATATGCGGTGCTCAAGCCATGAAAAGGCGAAGATATATGTTGGTTCCATGGAGAGTGTGTAGGTGTGATGGAGAGAGAAGCACGATCAGTGAAAATCTATCTTGCTTTTAGTTACAAGTATTGTATGTCCACTCTCGTTGAGTAACCCACAGCTTGGGGGCGAAGGCGACCATTTGTCCACTTGGACTTTCGAACAGTGTCTTTCCAGTTAAGAAATGTTTCAACATGAGCAAGGATTACTTCTGATCAATGCTTTCATTTCGGGCCTAGAGGACAGAGAACATATTGATCTCATTTCCAAGCCTAGAGGACAGAGAATAGGTTCGTGACACACCGGCTACAAATTCTAGCAACATTGAAAATCTTCTGAAAGAAAAACTTTCACTCTGTGCATTACCCAACGACGAGCTTGTGGAGAAGGCACTTTGGCACTTTGGCACTTTGTAGAGAAGAGCTTATATAATCCACTTTGGCACTGCGTATTAATACGCGGTGCTCAAGCCATGAAAGGACAACAACATCTGCCCAAAAGCTTTGAGACCATATTCGTTTAAAACCCATGAATAGAACATATTCAGTGAAACGAAACCCACAAACAGAACATATTCAGTGACCAGCCAAGTGCTCACAAAGAGAAACTGGGGGCTAGCATGTGGAGTGAGGGAAAAGAGAGTCGGGAGGTGCTCACCGAGGAAGGATGGGATGGAGACGAGGATGAGGTGAAGAAAATGCAAGTGGGAGGCAGTTGCATGAAGGTTAGCATGCGGAAGGTGGCTGCATGAAGCCCCCTATTGCGATAAGGGGCTCACAGTAGCTATGGCATCAGTCCTCAGGATAGCAAGCTCTATGCCATTCGGCGTGAAGGGAGCTTGAAGAGATGCAAAGAGATGGCATCAAAGGAAGCTCACAGAGATGCTCACAGAGAGACATGGCATCAAAGGAAGCTCACAGAGATGCAGAGAGATGGCATCACAGAGAGACACGGCATCAGAGGAAGCAGACGATGCTCATAAAGAGACAGATGATGCTTAAAGAGAGACGATGCAGGAAGCTCACAGAGAGAGACATGACGATGGAGAAAGCTCACAGAGAGACGATGCAATTGAGGTCACTGTAATTGATGGCTTTCAATGCTTTCCTGTGAGCTTGCAGGATTAAAGTAAATGCAGGATTATTGTCAGAGCTTGCAGCGCATGAGAAGTATTTTGGAGCGCATGAGAAGAAATCCAAGCGCAAGAGATTTGGAGCGCATGAAAAATCCAATGGTTTCTTCACAAATATTTATTTCAAGTTTCCCATTCGGTAGTTGAAAGATCGCTTCCTCGAGACCCAAAATTTTCAGCCTACTTGTGCTTTCCTCTATTGGAAGATATATTACTTTCACGGCTCGTGCTTTCCTCTGTTAGAATTATGTGACATGAAGCAAATTGATCAAAACGAATGTTCCCACCACCATTTTAAGCTACCTGAGGGCAAGCGAATGGCATCCTATCCTCACCCATGCATTCTCCATCGCATATGGTGGCTTGCTTGTGTCTTTTGCTTGGAGTTTACTCCCAGTGTCTTCACGAAAAAGTAGATATATAATTTTCAACCTTGGCTGCCTTCACGCTCCCCTTTCAATATATAGTACCCATTGGCTGTGCCTTCACGCTCCCCTTTCTCCAAGGTGCCGCTCAAGCCTGACGCCAACCTCACATTGCATCCCCTCGAGCTCAGGATCCCGTCTGGCGTGTTTCTTGCTTGTAGTGAAGTTCCTCTATACAGGGCGGGTAGGTGGGGATGTCGAGGGCGGGAAGGCGGGGACTCGGCATGAAGCTCACGGGCTGGAGAGAAGACACAAGGGCTATGATTTCAATCGTGGAGGGTAGGTAGCACCACTTTGTGCCTTCGTATGATTCGTTGGTGCTAACTCTATAGTGGCAGTGCATAGGCTGACCACTAGGGCATGGACAATGGTCACGACTGAGGAAAGGAGACCAGGATGTATGCTTCGTTTTGTCTGTTACTTGCAAATGGTTTCGGGAGGGGTTGGATGGGCGTAAAAAAAGAAAAGCACATGCATGCAAATGTGGCAGAGCAGAGAAAAAATAATAATAGCAGAAAAGCAGCGTGGGAAGCACATGAGCCTTCTATTCTTTCCAACTGTTCTTTCCAACCGTTCCAGTACAAAAAGTATCAACGAAGTAATGCCACAACTACGGTAGAAGAAACGGATAGTGAGCGCGAAAGCAAAGACTGAGAGAAAGTAACATAGACAAGCAAATGAGAAGACGATGAACAAGCATAAGGAGAAGCTTGCCAACAAATCACCTCAATGGAGAATTGATAAAAGGCAAATATAAAATCTTTGTAGCATGAGAAAATGGTAGAACATTTGGAAAAAAACAAGATTAAAAGGTTTTTAACCACGTATTGATACGCGTGCTCTACCAATGAAAAAAATGCGTTTAGAGCTTGCCTGAAAGGCCTTCATTCCAAACTTGTTATCATGGTACGTGATTTTATCTCCATGGCTCTAGTTGAGTTAGAGACGAAGATTTGATCAAAAAGCTTTGTGATCTGTAAGGAAGTGGCAATTCAAAGAGTGATTTAATTAAAGAGGAAGCGATAATTCAAACTAAGAGGAAGTGAATTACCTACTGAGGAGCATGAACTAGATAGTCATCGTCCCGAGTACATCACAGTGGCAACAAATAGAGTGCTTGGTAAAAGAGGAAAGCCAAATATAGCAAGCCATTTAGGTCAACCAATTTGTAAAGAGGTAGATATGCATGTTGCCAATTGGGCAATATGGAGAACTGATCCACACAGTGTTGTCACATGCTTTGGGTACATGAAAGATATGCGAAGGATGTGTGGGGTGTTGATTAATGCACAAGGTAGAAGGGTTGATCATGGAGTGCCTGCACCATGCTTCAACGGTAGAAGACAACATCCAAATGGAATCATAGAGCAATTTATATGGTTTTGCAATACAACGGTGACCCATACTTGGAACATGGATCGATCTATTCAAGGTGTGCTAGGGGATTCACCTAGTGTGTGGAAGGTTGCTGAGGGAACCTCTTTAAGTATTGAAGAGAGAGCTGAATTGATAAAAGTAGGCTTTGTCCTTGAGGATGTTGGGCAAGGTGATCCAGTGCAACAAGGCAACAAAGTAAGCCATTCACGTCCATGTCATTGTGATGGAAAGATTGTGAGATGGAGATCTAAATTGAGTAAGGAATTCCAAGAAAGGATTGCGAAGGCAATGATAGAAAGTGGTGAGGTATGAAATTTGTACACTCAATTTTTGGAAACCCCTTTTTTTTGAACCCCATCATTGAGCATTTTCCAAAATTCGTAGTGTAAGTCTATCTTCAAACCTAAAGTCACAAAGTGTAATAGTCAAAAGTTCATGCACAGAAGGATCATACACATGCATTGACATTGTGGGCCAACTAAGGATATATGAACATGGTCAAAGTGAACCCACATGTCCTACAAATTTCACCCAGGTCTCATCCTATTAACTAAGACCAAATGACTACCAGGACCCTTGATACACTTTTTGAACACATTTCGATACCAATTGTCTTGGAAACAAGACACTTGAATGAAGGGCACCTATACTTCTTCTTGAGATCAAGAATGGCCTTAAATACCTTGGATGTCATACTTCAAGCTCTCCTTGCATGCTCCAAACATGTTTTTCTATTTGACAAAGTCGTTCCATACTCAAGCAACTTGGCAAATTCTTTCTCTCTGATCTCCTAGTCTTCCCTTTGCTTATTATAACCCATCAACATATTCAAAACTACATCCCTACCAACTGCTATCTCTAGCGATTTTGGATTGGTAAACAGGTCCATCATTGCATATGAGACCAACATTTTCTTCACTTTTTCCACATGAGCCCTACTGGTATGCTATTCATAAGGATGTCAATGACTACTAAGATGTATAGTGCATTGAGTGGTACTATTGTGGTCCTTGGGAATGTAGTAATAAATCACTTTCGGACATGCAAAGACACATTTTGGGTCTTGTCCACAATGGCGACAAGCATATTACCAAACTCTAAAGTAAACAACCCAATGGGGAAACAATGCTTCAGTCTTCCTCTCTATTGTATTTTATTTTGATAATGAATTCTATAATAATAAGAGCATTCCAATTTGATGCATCTCAAATGCCCAACACATGTACTAAAAAAACAATCTTAGCAAAATAATAATTGTTGTAAGTGACATATTTGTTCCATGAATAAAAATCATTCTTTTGCTCCATTCCAAATATTCCAAATATAACAGAGGGAATCTCAAAAGCTACATACCCATCATAGCTCTTTGGAAACTCATCAATATACAAGACACTATTAACATTATGAAATGCTACATGCAAAGTAGTGTTCACAGGCATAGCTCAAATCAACTCAAAGATGCTAGTGAAAGGATGCTTGTTGTCATCACTATCATCCTCAAAATTTATCTCCACTATGTGCTACTTGGATCTTGTTATAAACTTTGTAGTATTTGTTCACCTCAGGATCTAGCAAAAATCATATCTAGCCACAAGATAGCTTCAATGCCTCAATCTTTATTTCGGTAAGATTGAGTGTCTAAGGCTTACTATACTCATTATCTCCTACAGGCATAAAATACATCTCCCTCATCCTCTTGTTGGCATTGAGAAGTGATAGCAACATGAGTCTCTTCTCATTTCTCAACTCCGCATTAGCAAGATACTTTAGCTTGGATAAGGTAACAATAGAATCATGACTTTTAAAGTGCAATGAAAAAACCTTTTTCTTCCACACATCACCAAACTTAGGATCAAGGATGTTGAGCACCTAGGATGATTCAACATAAGCAAAAAGATAAGATACTTCACATTAAAAGCCATCAATAGCATTCAAGAAAAAGATGGTCACATACCATTCCCATTTTATCCGAGTACTTTTTGTGAATTCTTGTATGCTCTTTGCACTCAGCCTCTGCCCTCCTCTCTTGAGAAACTATCTTTCCCACATGTTCTATTGCTTGCCTAAGGTCTCTAGTGTATTCAACCTACGAAATCAAGACCCTTGAGAAATAGTGAAATTAAAAATGCTAATCTTGCTAAATGAAAAGAATGAATACAATGAGAAATGTGAATACAATAAAAATGAGCACACCTGAAACACCAAACGTGCAAAATATCCTCTTGTCAAAGGGTACCATTTTTTTTTCCCTTTTGAATCCCTTGTCCTTGCTTTTTCAATGACTGCACATTGTTCACTAGTCAAAGCACTAAGAAACAAGGTGGCATTACACTCACATATTTTGTTTGTGTTAATAAGAGTGTCTTATACACTAGGTTTAATGATAGCATGCTCATTCAATCTACACAAATAGACAAGGTTCAAATAGCATTCTAGTTAGTAGTTTCCATATCAAATCGTGCACAGCATCAAATAAAATATTTTAATGTACTTACGAATTCATTCTTTGCAATCCAGCAAGCAATGCAATCTCTGAAGTACAGCGAGGGTCTATCACTGTGCACATCACCCTAATGTGTCTTGACTTAGTCTCCATGTAGGCCTCAGAAATCAATTGCATCCACGCAGTGGTACGATGATTGCCCTCCCATACATAAAACATCTTCTTACACATAAACTGCCACTCTTTTTTACTTGCAAGCTCCTTTTCAAATTCACCTTCAACTTCCCTCCACAATGGTGTCCATGTTTCTCTGACTTCATTTGTGACTTTTGTTTCCTCCCCATTTGAAGTGCAAAGAGAAACAATGAAAGCCCTTTTTTCAAGTAAGTAACCTTCATATTAAAAAGCACTTTTAAGTGTTGCCACATCAGACCTCAGACCACATACATGAGCATATGGAATCATCCTACACAATGGTATTTGTAGACACTCATCAGAGCCAAGGAGTTTGCATCTGCCAATGACATCACCTCCTCTTGCCATCTCCACCTCCATTTCTGCAAGATCGTCATCTATCTCTTCATCCTCTTGTGGAAGTGACCGCTCAATTTCTTCATCCATAGCTTGAATTGCAACACGATCCACTTCAAGAACCTCTCTTTTGTTCCCTACATTGTCATGGACAGATCCCTCACTCAAGGGGCACTCTATTTTCCATATTTGTGCGCTTGTAGTAGTGGCAAGAGGAGGCTTTTTGTTTTCACAAAGTTTCAAAACCCTCTTCTTAACCATGATTCCAAGACTGAAATCCACCAATAACAAAAAGCAATCCATGATGAAAAAACAATCAATCCGTTATTTTTCAAGCATTTGCTATATCAAGGCAGGCCAAAATTCACCTTTTTGCTTAGGCCCCAACAAATGGCTCCAAGAGTAAGCATAAGCACAACACTAATATGCCCTCCTAAATCTGCACGAGGAACAACCTTTTGCACAGCGTATTAATATGCTGAGCTAAAACCTGCAAATTGCCTTGATTAATGACATACGCTATGTTTTGGCCAATAAATCGTTGCCTAAAACACATCATTCTTGCCAACAAATCACCTCAATGGAGAATTGATAAAAGGCAAACTATAAAATCTTTGTAGCATGAGAAAATGGTAGAACATTTGGAAAAAAACAAGATTAAAAGGTTTTCAACCACGTATTAATACGCGTGCTCTACCAATGAAAAAAATGCGTTTAGAGCTTGCCTAAAAGGCCTTCATTCCAAACTTGTTATCATGGTACTTGATTTTATCTCCACGGCTCTAGTTGAGTTGGAGACGAAGATTTGATAAAAAAGCTTTGTGATCTGTAAGGAAGTGGCAATTCAAAGAGTGATTTAATGAAAGAGGAAGCGATAATTCAAACTAAGAGGAAGTGAATTACCAACTGAGGAGCATGAACTAGACAGTCATCATCCCGAGTACATCACAGTGACAACAAATAGAGTGCTTGGTAAAAGAGGAAAGCCAAATATAGAAAGCCATTTACGTCAACCAATTTGTAAAGAGATAGATGTGCATGTTGCAAATGGGGCAATACGGAGAACTGATCCACACAGTGTTGTCACATGCTTTGGGTACATGAAAGATATGCGAAGGATGTGTGGGGTGTTGATTAATGCACCGGGTAGAAGGGCTGATCATGGAGTGCTTGCACCATGCTTCAAAGGTAGAAGACAACATCCAAATGGAATCACAGAGCAATTTATCTGGTTTTGCAATACAACGATGACCCATACTTGGAACATGCATCGATCTATTCAAGGTGTGCCAGGGGATTCACCTGGTGTGTGGAAGTTTGCTGAGGGAACCTCTCTAAGTATTGAAGAGAGAGCTGAATTGATAAAAGCAGGCTTTGTCCTTGAGGATGTTGGGCAAGGTGATCCAGTGCAACAAGGCAATAGAGTAAGCCATGCACGTCCATGTCATTGTGATGGAAAGATTGTGAGATGGAGATCTAAATTGAGTAAGAAATTCAAAGAAAGGATTGCGAAGGCAGTGATAGAAAGTGTCGAGGTTTTGAAAGAGGATATCATTGTTCCAAATGTGTCGCATGTGTTTCACGTGCGGACTCCAAGCTCAATAGCTAAGAAGGTTAGTTATGCTGTGACAATTGCGGAGTTTCCACGTTGCACTTGTTTGGACTTCGCACAACGTGATTCAAAAAAGAATGCATACATGCCTTGCAAACACATATACTTCATATTCATTTCGGTGCTCGGCCTTGTTGTAGAAGTCCATCACTTCATGCATCAGGCTGCACTTACGAAGGTGGAGTTGTTTCATGCCTTAGCCGATGGTAGAAACCTTGCATGCATGGAGTAGGTGCACAAGAAGGTGGCAAAATCCTAACATGTGCAGAGTGTATGGAGAATGGTAGCAATGTATGGGAGATGAAAAGAGATCCCTGTCTCAATTTTGGTAATGTTTTATGCATACAATAACAAGGATTTGTGGGTTTGGTATATGAATAACTTTAGTCTTTACAAATGTTAGAAAGTAAGTAGAGCCAAACAAGTGTGGAGTAGATGAAAGAGACATCTCTATATTTCTTCAATATCTATTGCATAAACATGTCATGGACACTTTTTGTAAGTGCAAGGTTGATGGGCTGTGATTTTCATATACATGGAAATAATGAAGATCTTTTGGTTTGGACTAGCTTCAGTACCTTTGTTATTTCACTCTACTGTCCATGAACTTTTTTTCCATTAAAATACTGGATGCATTATGAAATATGCTCCACTACATAAAGCAAGTACGTGAAAGTGGACTGATGGGATTTGATTGTTTGAGAACTAATTTGGCATCACTGCCTACCTGGCTTAATTCTTTGCATGGCTTCCTTGCTGTTACTAAATGCTTTCTCTAATGGCTTACCCCATTTCCATAAATTTAAGGTGCCATGATTAAGGAGACTGTGAAACTCTTCTATTCTCAGATTATTCATGAAAAATGTGTGTGGCTTTGAAGTACAATACAATGTCATGCAAAAGCCAAAATAAAAGTTTATTTCTATGCTCATATGATGTTAGGATAGACGGATAAAAGGTTAGGAAAATAATCCTAAAATTGAAGCTTCTTATGCTCCTTTTATTTGTTGTAAATAAGAAATAGATACATATATAGATAGATTTTGATCATCCATGTGAGAGGTAATACATATATAAACAGATTTCGTTCATCCATGTGAGAGGTAATGGATCTTTAGAGGTGCCTATAATGAGAAATAGGATGCTTAGAGCCTACAGAAACGAGTAGCAACTTTCCCTACACCACACTTCTGGCCCTTTCATGTTTTCAGTTGTATTTGATGTTGGTTACAATATTCTTTCCCCAATACAATAAATGAATGATTTGGATGGTCTGCTTGCTTTTTTATGCTCAGTGTAATAGCTCTGCTCGTTTTTTCTTACTTGCTTTTTGGTAACCCTCGCCCTTAGTTAGAGCAAATAAAATTAGCTTTTTAAAGCTAGAATAGGCCACAGCACCATGGCCTATTCTAGCTTAAAATTTTGTATTTTTTTTCTTCTAACGATGGGCTAGATTAAGATAGGCAAGCACTCATAAATGTACTATGAAATGCAAAAAAAATCAGCTCGAACAAGCCACGGTGGTGTGGCCTATTCTAGCCAAAGAAATTTTGCATTTCATAGTACATTTGTGAGTGTTGTAGAAGGACTCATTAGCCCACAATTGGAGCAAACAAAATCAAATTGTTTTAGCTAGAACAAGTCGTGCCAACACAGCCTGTTCTAGATGTAAAATTTTGACTTTCCTATAACCATCACCTAGATCATGATAGACAAACACTCATAATTATACTATTGCAAAAAATTTTAAGCTAGAGTAGGCTACACCATTGGTAGCCAATTCTAGCTTTAAAATTTTTGCAATTCATTTTTCAATTATGAGTGGTATAGAAGAACTCATTAGCCCTCAATTAGAGGAAACAAAATAAAAAAAAATTAGCTAGAAGAGGCCGCGACGCAATGGCGGTGGATCCTGTTCTAACTTTTTTTTTAAAAATTTTGAGCTCTAACTGAGGTCTAGATCATGACATTTGTGAGTGTTTTAGCTCTCTCTCAGGGCACAAGGTCCTTCTCTCATGCATCAACCACTGTTCTAGCCCAAAAAAATCATTCAATTGCAAAGAAAATGGATTGGATCATGAGAGCCATACACTCAAGTATATGCTCTGAAATCACAAATTTATTAAGCTAGACATACATAGTGCTGGCGTTGCTTGTTCTAGCTAAAACATTAAGATTTAAGAGAATATTCTTGGGTCCTTGGTGCGGATTGATAAGTCTTTACTTAGAGCACTCATCAAAAAAAGAAAGTTTTTTTTAGCTAGAACAAGCCATGCCGCTATGGATTGTTGTAGTTTTAAAAAATTGCCTTTTGCTACTAGTACTATGGGTTAGAACATGATAGACATACACTCAAGATATACTCTAAAATGTGTTTATTAAAGCTAGAAATTAAAATTAAGCCTAGAATATGCCGCTGCTATGCCAAAATCATGCTTTTAGGGGAATCTATTTATATAATTGCCAAGGTAACAAGGATAGTCAGCATCACCAACATCTCTGAGAGGACTAACCCCTACCTGCCTCATGTGCTTTGTCAATAATTGCCTCTCTTTTTTGGGAAATTATAGATGGGGTCCATTCCTCCTCATAAGTTTGTCCTCGTTGCCTCCCCTACTAAGCCAAGGCTCTAATTGCTAGCATGAAGCAAAAATGAGAGATGAGGATGAAGGCTAGCAAAGCCCTGGATCAGAGAAATGTAAGGAAAAAAAATTCCCTAAAGTAGGCATCATCGGTGCGGCCTGCTCTAGATTTAAAATTTTTCTTTTCTTTGAACCAAAGATAGCTTTTCCCTAAAGTAGACATCATCGGTGCGGCCTGCTCTAGATTTAAAAAAGTTCTTTTCTTTGAACCAAAACTAGCTCCTATGTGGAACCTTAAAACAATTGTAAATACAAATTCCACATCTACATGGGGTCTTTGAGGCCCAAGTCTGTTGGCCGGGGAGATGACATGTTGAGTTGGGAGATGCCTTGACACTTGAACAATTGAATTTGCATAGTTGGATTCGCATACTCGGGAGATGCCTTTGAATTCATTCACACAAATTGTTGCCCTCAAAGATGCCTTCAAATTTGCACTTACGAGATGCCTCAAGGATTGGATAATGAGGGAAGGAGGGATGCAGAGGGAGGGAGGGAGGAGGGAGCGGATGAAAGAGGGAGAGAGGAAGATGGAGCAGATAGGCAAGGTAGGGATTGGATGAGTGAGGGAGAGAGGAAGTGAGGAAGAGAGGGAGAGAGCAGATAAGCGAGGAAGAAAGCGAGTAGATAAGCAAAGGAGGGGTGAGGTAGGGAGCAGATGAGCAAGACGATGAGCAAGCAACTGAGTGAGAGAGCGAGCTAGGTAGGGAGTGAGCGAGGCAAGGGGGGGAGATCTACACACACACACACACACACACACACACACACACACACACACACATATGAATGAGGCAGGGAGTGAATGAGCGAGTGGGAGAGTAGATAAATGAGGCAAGGAGTGAGTGACCGAGTGGGAGAGCAGCTAAGAGAGAGATTGTGAGAGAGAGTGAGAAAGAGTGTGAGAGACCGAGTAAGAAAGAGTGTGTGAGAGAGAGTGTGAGAGAGCGAGTAAGAGAGAGAGAGAGAGAGAGAGAGAGAGAGAGAGAGAGAGAGAGAGAGAGAGAGAGAGGGAGAGCGAGAAAGAGAGAGAGAGAGAGAGAGAGAGAGAGAGAGACAGAGAGAGACAAAGAGAGACAAAGAGAGACATAGAGAGAGAGAGGGAGAGAGAGAGAGAGAGAGAGGCAGAGAAGGAGAGAGAGAGAGAAGGAGAGAGAGAGAGAGAGAGAGAGAGAGAGAGAGAGAGAGAGAGAGAGAGAGAGAGAGAGAGAGAGAGTGATAGATATAGTGAGAAAGAAAGCGAGGGATAGAGGGAAAGTGAGAGTGAGGGAGAGAGCAGAAATGATCAGGAGTGAGGAGTGGGAGAAGGAATTAATGAGGTGAGGAGGAGACTACCAGGTTGTGGGTCACTAATTGTGGTGAGGAATGAATGACGTGAGGAGATACTAGGTTGTGGGTCAGTAAATGTGACAGGTCATGCTACTACATGATTATCATATTTGCCAAATATTGGCCACCATTTTACAATGACTGTTCAAACATTTAGCAATTATGGGATGCCAAATGAGCTAGTACCCCGAGGCTGGCTGAATGTTTTTACCCTAGACACCTTCACTGGCATTGCCAAGTGGCCTTATTGTATAGTGGCCAAGTCCTAGAGGCCAAAGGCTTCATGTTTATTTCCTTTAATTCTCTTCAAATAGATTCTGGACGCCATATCTATCTCTACTTCTCTTCTATCTTTCTTTTTGTTGCAACAACTCCTTACTTGCCTATTGTTTACAACAACAACAACACACAAAAAAAACTCTCTTGCTTGCCTATTGTTTACAAGATAAGTAAGCAAATAACTATTTTTGGACCTCAGACCAAACATAAGATTATACTAGTTTTCCAGAGGACCTTATGGAGCTCATCTAGCCACTTTGAAGGAGACATTCAACTTGCAAGGTGTGCCTATGCCATTGGAAGGCAACAGAGCTTGATCAAGCAGCGTAGCATGTGGTTTTTGGGTATAGTTTTGAGTTATTTTGTTATGTTGCATTATCTTTGTGAGCACTTTGACACAACATTGAATTGCATATGATACAATCTTTATGGTATCTCTCCCAATTGGTGCAAGAAGGAAAATTGAAAGATCTTCCTAGGCAGTGCAAAGGGTGGTTTAGGGTTACCTTGCAGTATCTTTCTAAGAGCTTTGACACAACATTAAACTGTATGTCTTTAAGGTATCTCTCCCACTTGGTGCAAGAAGGAAAATTGAATGATTTGCCTAGAAAGTGCAAAGGGTGGTTGGAGATTGGGAACCCAGCAAGTTGCATGTACCCAGGAACCATGCATGCATTGTCTCAATGGGAACTTGCACATTGCCCTTGGTGGATTGACTTCACCGATGGTCAAGTTTTAACAAGAGAGAGAGATCTCTTCACACAATATTCTACAAGCAAGAAAAGTGAAGATAAGGCCACAAGCAAGACAGACAAGGGGAGTCAAAAGGCTACAACTTCTGTGCCACCACCGAAGGATGTTCCACCCTAGGATGAAGAAGGTGTTTATTAAATCATTTTGATAAATTTGTTCAATTTTTGTGGAAAGTATTTTTGGTTGCAGATTGACCGATTCAATTTACTTGCATAGTTGTTGTAGAGATTCCAGCTTGTGTTGATAAATAACGTCAAGAAAGCATTGGCCAAGACCAAGGTATAATCATTTCTCCTTTCATGAAACAATTGCTCTATATACAATAACTCATTGTTATATCATTTTCATTACTATAAGAAAAGGTTAGATTGTTATATTTGTGATATTGTATATTACAGGAAGTAGGATGGTTGTGAAAGAGATGACCACTTATGTCTTTCATCGTCCATCACCTATGGATCCCACTGTGTGTCGAGGAGACACATTGCTTTGAAATTGTTCCATTGGAGATTATATTGCCATGGGCTTGGACTTTGTTGATGGGAAGAAGAATGGTGTTTACACGCAAGCTCATGAATTTTTCTTAGTAGTGGCTCAAAAAGAAACAGACTATAGGAGATTTGGCAAGAAGGTGAAGTGGGCTACAAACTTTATGTTGCTTGACTTTCCGATTGGTTTTGAGATTTGTGGAGATGTTGGCCTCCCCTCATGGAACAAACTCACAGAGGATCACTTGAAGTATGGCATAGCTGTAGCTGCAGCGACGTTGGATGATGATGGGTGGTTGGTACTCATCTGTCCATTGCCAGGTAAGCTTCTATTTACATCCATTTACTTCCTTCTTTCGCTTTACTTTCATTTAAGACTTCGAGCGCGGATGCTCTTTGACAATATGGATATTTTGTATGATCTATATATGAAGGACCATGTATTACATGGATGAAACAATATGTTTGTGCACAAGGATTGGAGGTGGACCGTCGTGTATTTGTGCTAGAAAAGCTTCCATATGGTCACATAAATGTACATGAAGGAGAAGATATGTTGGTGAGTTGGGTTCATGAAGTTTTTGTATGGTGTGAGAGATAAAATGTCAATGACATATGTTCCTTCATCTTGCAGATGCGATCCTTCATGCTTGTGTTTGTGAGGCGTGTGGGCCATAAACCACCAACATTCCATGGGGAGAGTAAACCTCTTTTTGACAAGTTGAATGTTTGCCAAATGAGTGACCACTGGACTCATTATCTCCCTGACATACAAAAGACAGCTCGAGGAGCATTAGAGAAATCTACTAGTTTAATTGAGTGTTTGTTGATCCTTTTGTGTCCTCCTCCTGGTGGTTTGTGCATGGAGATGGGATGTGGTGTGGCACCTCTCATGAGAGCATGCTTGGCAAATCAGTGTGCATGCTTCTCTTTTGATAATGATGTTTTCATTGTGAGTAGTGTTGTGGAGCCACTTGTGCAGACCGCCAATGCAAAGAGAGCTCGATTGGAACTTCTTGATCAAGACATTGAGGATGATGAGAATGCTATTGGGCCTCTAAAAAACCCTTATGACTCATAGTGAGCTACTTTTAGCTTGACTTCTTTTGTGCTTATTTTGGTGATATTTAGTGACATTTTAGAGTTGTGATTAACATGGTTAGGGGTAATGACAAACTATGGTGATTGGTCTTTTTAATACTAATGTAATGAATTGTTGTGATTGATGGATTCAAATCATTGCATAAATTTGTCTGAAAAACACCTTATCTTGGAGCTTTTTGGGATCCAAAACACACCCCACAAGATGCATATGCACAAATGTCTCTTCCTTTACATCTTTTGGAGCTCTCATGAAGTAAGGGCCAAATTCAACCTTGTGACTCATCATGGTCATCACTAGTTTTTCTAGTAAAGAAATAAGATGGCACTATGTGTTATGCATAGATTACCGAACCTTAAATAAAATAACAATAAAAAACAAGTATCCGAGAAGAGTGTTCGCGTGTGTGTGCGTGTGTGTGTGTGTGAGAGAGAGAGAGAGAGAGAGAGAGAATGCTCGCCATTTTTGCACACGCTCGCCCAAAAAACACACCCGATGCGACTAGAAATTAGGCATAGGAATGCAAACACAACAATTGATGGTAACAAGCATTGCAAGAGGAGGCATGATGCAAAGAGGCATGGAAAAAACAGACATCTAGAAGCATGGTTCCCTCTGTGTATGTTGTTTGGAAAGCATGAGAAATGTTATGGAATAACCAAAAAAGTGGTATATTTATGGAGAGGGAAAATACTTCACATGAGGATAATTTTGAAGGTCAAGCTACGGTTGAATCTATAAATTCTTCAAACCGAATGTGAAAGCACGTTCCACTATAAGAGATAATCTCTCAAATGCATTACTATCTCGATTCCAGTTTAGGAAATGCATTTTCCTTAGTTTTAAGAACCAGCGTGGTGGTTGCACAAGGATATACAAATGTGGCATGCCACTGGACATATGTGGCATGTGTATATGGCCCATGTCCCTCAAGGGTGACCCCTCAAAGGCCATATTGACATGAAAGGGGACCCCAGCCAATTAAGGTAAGTACATTTGCTCATACCATCTATAAAGATCGCAAGGTAGCTTATTGTCTTGTTGCTCTCTATGGTGCTTAAGAGCACTATTGATTTGAGTTGCATGTAAAAACACATAGAAATTACCAAACATACATAAAATCATAAAAATATTGGTACCTCATTCGCTTGGTGTTGATGGCCTTTATCGTTGACTCTTGAGGTTTTTTCATACTCCCTTTCTTACTTTTTAAGGTATATTCACATTATTAAGGAAGTTCTTCCACAATTTGCCAAAATGACTATAGCTAGGAAACCTTTCATTGCCTTTTGACATCTCGTCCCTGTATAGTGTTTAAACCTCAAATCTTGCATAATTATTTGTCAAGTGTAATTTTCCTATTGTACGCACCACTTCTACATTTGTAGCAAAGTAGTTTTCCATTTGTGAGAGCCATATGTCCAATAGGTCCAATAAGAAGTGGATTCCTAAATAGATTGTCAACAAGCAGCCCAAACCCTAGGGCCAAGAAGGGTCCTAAGAAGAATATCAAATAAATCCATATCTTTTTTTACTTTGGATGTGAGGGGCCTAACTAACACTTAGACATGAGGAACTAGCTAATTGGCTAAGAGACAATTCTCTCTCTCTCATATTTTTAGCATGTTCAAGAAGTAGAGATTACTGGGGTTAACTTAGAACCTAGGTTAAAGGCCATTCATAGAAGAAGGAATTGGTACTTTACCAACCATGATGAAGGTAGAGGGAGCGGCTACTATAGGAATCTTTCTCACTACAACAAAGGAATATCTAAGGTGGTAGTAGAACCCCAAAATAGAAGGCTTTTATTGCAATGTATGCTTAAGGGGCAAGACTTTTCTGTTATGTCCATTTATGCCCCCAACAGTGCTCATGATAGAAAGTCAATGTGGGAGGCTATGGATGGTGCAGGAGGCAATTGTTTTACCTTAGGAAATCAAACTGCTAGAGAGAAAAATGTTGATAACTTCTTCCTTGAGAGACCCTTGACCATTGAAGAACTCAAAGAGGTCATTATGGTCATGGTTGATGGTAGACCTCAGGAGAGGATGGCCTACCCATTGAATTCTATAAAGCCTTTTAATTTTGTGGGCCCCTACCTTCTACTACTCCAGCAAGAGAGAGTTAGATAAAATGACCTCCCCAACCATATCAATGGAGGAGTCAATAAGCTCAACCCCAAAGATGGCCCCAAAAAAAAACTATTAAATTGGAGGCCCCTTACTATGTTGAACTGCAGTTACAAAATCTTTGCCAAATCCCTTTCCCTCAGGATTCAAAAGAGAATGGACACAGATTTTACAAGATCCAAAAGGATTCATGAAAGGAAGGCTACTATTAGAGGCCATCATTAATATCTAGCAGGGTTGTGAATATGCCAAGGAGATCAAGCAGGAGATATGCTTTCTTAAAGTTGATTTTGGCAAGGCCTATAACAGGTTGGAATGGGATTTCCTCATCCAGTCTCTTCAAGACATGGGATTTGGTCCTCTTTTGTTTCTTGTGTGAGCCTACTATTGACAAATGCCTCAGCCAAATTTTGTAATCCACCCCATGACCATGCCACTTTCGAAGCTGCACATTTCATGAAAAATATGAAAGATAGTCCTTTCCATGAAGAGTCATTTTTGAAACCATTCCAATGTTCCTTATCTAGAACTAGCAAGAGATCAGCTTCTTGCATCTCGGCTATAATGTATAGATCTCGTGTATTGAGTGGAAATCGGAATCCTTTAGCCATTCTTGTAACTCGATTATGTTATCTGCATTCAAAGTCACATTAATTTTCTTGATATCTCTTGCGGTGAATTGTTTACGCAGAATGAGGTCATTGTAGTGGCATGTATCATTTTGGTGAGTACAAAGTATAGTTGTATTGTGGACAAGAAGATACCTTGGAAATGGGTGTATAATGTAAGTCCTTCTCATGATTGTTTGTTGAAAACCAAGTAGTATTTACCATGTTGATTGCTATTTTGGGAATAGGATTGGAAAGGTAAGAATCTATTTTTCTTTGTGAGAGAGCATGAGATAAAGATATGATATCAATTTGTCTTTGTGTTAATATTCATTCTTGACATTAGCATGAGCATGACATTAGGTTCTCCCCTTGATCTTGACATTTAGCTTCTTAGCATGACCTTGACATTAGCATTAGATTCACAATACGTTCTTAGATTCTTGACATTAGCATGAGATGAAGTTACACTTTCATTTTTAATGACTTAAGATTTTTCCTTAGATCCTTAACATTATCAATCCGTAGCTCAAGGATGAGTGCGTGGCTAAAGCATTAGCCTTAAAAGAGAGGTTCAAATGGGCCAATATATCCAAGCCCCCCAAGGGGACACATATGTATATGGGATTATTCCCAAGACTTTTAGCCATGTGTCACAGGCCTTCTCCAACAAACCACAAACCAAATGAGGGGTGAAGGCCATCACCTCCCTACCCCCTAGCCATGCAAAGGGCCTCTCTCTCCTCCCAAAAAATCTCAGGAGGGATGAGAGAGAGGTTCCAATGGGCCAATATATCCAAGCCCCCCAAGGGGGCACGTGATTACTCCTAAGCCTTTTAGCCATGTGTCAGCTATGCGCAGGACTTCTCTAACAAACCACAAGGGGTGAAGGCCACCACCTCTAACAAATTTTCCCTAATGTAAGTAGACAAATTTGCCAAAATCATTAGATTCACAAAAGTTAAAGATATATTTGAAATCAAAGTTTTGGGGATACAAAGCATTGGTATTGCTTGTTTTTCTTGAATTAGGGCAACTCCTGGATGGGGTAAGGGCACAAGAGCAACTACACGCATGCACAAACAAATTTTGTAGAGATGAATTAAATTTAAGGGAGGTATGGAGGTTGAAGCATAGAAGTGACAACGTCCCTCAAATACAAGAAAATCTTGTGGGCATGCGAGTTTGCAAGTTAAGTGCGATTTTTTTGGGCTGGCTAAATTTAATTGCATTATAAGGGTTGTAAGTGATGTTTAGTGAGCACATGTTGCTTATTTTTGTCAAGTTTAAGTGGCTCGAGTCTATGTGATCTTAAAGTGAAGTCCATTGAGTACATGCATTAATAGGTGCATTCAATTAGTTTGAAAATTCTAAACATTGAGGAAAAAGTCATAATGTATTCAATGAGCTTTGAAATTCATGGAAGGGAGCATGCCACAAATAGAATGTGATGAGAAGATAGTAACTAAGGAGTCATAAAAGGGAAGTCTTGATCAATCAATAAAGTCTTAAAGTTTTAAAGGAGATAATGAAGCACACTAAATGTGGGGCAAGGGTGGTGGTTATACCTTATTGGCTCTATGTATGCTATAATTTCAAGAAGGAGAAGAAATAATGATTATGAAGGGAAGCTTCAATGGGTAAACCCCAAGATTCTATGTGGACCAATCGCCATAAAGAAATGCAAGAAAACAAAGGTAGGTGGTAAGGGCAAGAAGCATAGTATGAGGGTGATGATCTACTATGGGCATTTGGATACTTTAAGGAGGGAAAGGAGAGGGGGTGGGCATGATGAGGTGGGTTGTGAAAGAGCAATAACAAGTTCTCATAAGGATTATCTTGCAAAGCACCATAACTAGAGCAAAGGTGAAAACAAAAGAAATCTTTAGAGCCATTTAGAACGTAAAGAAGAAAAAAGAGAGAAAAAAGTGGCCTAGGCCGAAAGAGTCACATGGGGAAAGAGAGAAAACACACACTCCCATGATAACTTGAGGCTATGGAACTAGGAGAGGCGAAGAAATGGAGGCCAAAGAAGAAGACACAAATGATGACTTCAACCACGTAAAACCAGGAAGAAAAAGGAAAAGCAATAAAAAATTGTCACACATATGAGCAAACAACACCAACCAACCCACACATCCACATGAGGGTATGTGCACAGATAGACATAAAAGGGACTGATGTAGGTTTGTGCACTCTCGTGTGGTGATTATTCGATAGAACGGTGATAAAGGGATTTCAGCTAAATTAAAAGAAAAGGGGTTGTTGCCGTCATTATTTTTCAACTTCCATGCATGATACCCCCCTTGCCCCCCTCTGCCCCTCCAACACGCACACACAGACACATGTATATGGAACACTTAGGTCAAGCCATATGCAAGGAAAAAGGGTTCCATCGGTTGGTAGTTTTTGGGGCCACACAAGCAAAAATTAAGTAGTTATAGCTAATAGGCTCTCCATTAGTGTGAATCAAGAATCTCTCGGTTTCGATAGGGTTGCGGTTGTGCATAATGGCTTTCTCAGCTTTGGCCAATGACACGTGCTCCCATGATTAGTTCTCTTAGGAAAGCAAGATGTAGATTTGATGCAAGATGCATAAAATTCTACAAGCGGTAAACTCGAAGAAAGTGGAAGGAAAGAGCTATCCTTCAATCGTAAATGTGTCAGCAAACAAAAGTACAGTGACTCATGAGTCTATAGATGTCAACCCACCACTTAAGGAATGTTTGTGTTTGGGCCCCGTCCAAGGGTCATGATCTAGAGATCGATCATTTTCCTGGGAGTCCATTGTGGACTAGTCGTCTAGCATTGATGGAGTCTAACACACTACCTTTTAGGTGAACTTTTGACTTCGAGGCACGCCCACCATGCCGCCCTATCACGTTGGCCTTGGCAGCACTCGGAAGATTACCCAAAAAAAAGGAGGTCCCAACTATTGACAAAGTTCCAAGCATACGAGTCTCTCTCTCAACCATATGTTAATCCTGTTAAGTTTTAACGACGACTCTTGTTAACTCCTTTATGGCTTCGAGTCACTGGTATTCGCGCCATTTATTCTGCTGCCGCTTTCAATTATTTGAGATCGCTTCCCAAAGCGATTTCCTGTTCAATTATTCATGGAAGCCTCTTGCTTCTAGCTCAATCTAGAAATCTAGATTGGTGGACTCCTCGGTAAACGTAGCTCTACCAACTGTACCTACTACCCCGTACCGATGTGTGGTGTTTACAGTATAAACGCTCGTTAACATTGAGGTGTTTAACGTAGCTTCTGTTTGTATTTGTCGTTGTACAAGAATCGTCGTTTGAACTTGCCATCCGATTTCGGTCCAGAGAAAGACCCGACCTTCTTGGGTCAGAAAACTTAAGTTATTACAGAAAGAAAAACTGTAGTTTGTGAGAGAGATGGGAGGAAACGTGAACTTTGAAGCATGTCTGCGCGTGAAGCTAATTGGGGGTTGAATGGTCGATTGGATTGGAACTGGGAGACAAGGACAGGGGCCGAATTTCTGGAAGCATTTGACAAGTCTCAACGATTGACAGGTCTCGACAAAACTGTGGCGAATGGCTCCAAATTTCAATCAAAAGATGGAACAACAACTGACGGACTGGGCATTTGGAGTCGTGACGAGTCTCGAGGAAGGGTCCAGGCTCCAAAATCCTAATCAAATCAATTCTCTGATGAAATTAATAAGAACCCACCCACGCAATCGTCTCGTAAAGAAAAATTCTCATAAATTCGGAGTCCTTTTGAACTGCGTTTCCGTGTTCTACCGGAATTCCAGAATCGGACGGAAAAGCCACCCCCCAAAGTGGAGCTAAATTTAGTAAAAACTTTAAAGCGATGGCTGGCTTTTGAAAAAAAAACCGGCCGACTAATGATTTCGAAGCACGGTAGGGTGAATTGCCTTGTCAGTTTTGTGGCAACGAACACGGCAACGTCCTGTTTTTGTGCGGCTAAAACAGGGTACCAATTTCCAAAGCCCTAGCCGGAAAAGCTACATAGTACATACCGCAAAGGGGCGAAGTCCTACGTGGACAAGGTACCACCAAGGGCGCTTTATTTTTGCAAAGGTGCGAAGTCCCTCGTGGACAAGGTGGCCCTGGGCTCATTTTGCAATGGACACGGGGGCCCAGTTTCGCAAAAGTGCGAGGTCGTACGTGGACACAGTGTACCACCTGTCAGCCCCGTTATCGCATAGGTGCGAAGTCCTACGTGGTCACCCCCAAAAGGGCCAAGGTCCCTCATCAGACGAGCCCATTTTGCGGTGGATTTTCGAACAGGTGCGAACTCTGACGTAGCCACGGTGTGGGCAGGGTGCGTCCGACGTGGAGAAGAGTAAGCGTGCGTTGCAGGTGCGAGGTCCGACGTGGAGAGTGGGCCCCACACGGTCCCCGGGGGTGACGGGTGTTGACCGGGCAAAGCGGCCCTGTGTACCACAGGATCAGAGGACGAGTCAACGGCACACGTGCCCTAATGACCGGTCCGTCCGGTCGCCCGGTTACACGGGGTCGCCGCCAATTCTAGCGGCAAGCAAACGCTCAACACTGTCGGCGGCCGCTATAATCCATCGGGGGCTGCTAAATTTAGGTGGGTCCCGTCATTTTGGAGGTTCTACTACTATAACCGGTGGTCGTAAGCTGACCTTTCTTCTTCTTCTGGTTCACCTTCTTCTTCTTCTTCATCGTCTTCATCTTCTTCTTATTTTTCTGTCGAATGGCCATTTTGCAAGCTCTCGCCATAGCCATGGAGCTCGAGCTTTTTCTGTTGAGTTCGCCATAGCCCACCTTGCTCTGCTTCGCCATAGCCGCCGAGCTTTGCTCAAGCTCTTCCTTCGCCATAGCCTATGCTTCCCTCCTCCTCCTCCTCCTCCTCCTCCCATGGATCCTTCCCCTCCCCCTGCTGCTGCTGCTTCGGCTGCTGCTGCCCCTCGCGTCTTCGTCCCCATCACCCCCCCCGATTCCTCCCTCCCCACCACCTACGCTGTCCTCCAGTTCCTCGGCTTCTCCTCTCCCCCTGACATCTCCCCCTCCTCCTCCAAATCCTTCGCCCTCGCCCGACCGCATCCCCATCAGCAGCAGCAGCAGCAGCAGCTCCACCTCTCCTGGCCTGCTCCTCCTCCCGCTTTCCCGGAGCTTCCTTCCCCTCCCCCCTCCGGCCTCGTCAAACGGACTTCCCCCCTTTCGGAAAATAGCAGTAGTAGCGGTGACAGCAAGGACAGCAGCAGGGAGAAGGACAAGAAGTTCGTCTCGCTCAAGCCCTCCCCCATGAAGAAGGCGGGAGTTGCGAGTGGCGTGCCTAGCTCCCCTGGAGGCAAGAAGTCCCAGAGGGCAACCGCAATCTCAGTCTCTCACACGGAGAGAGAAACTATCGTACACACACATTGCTCCAATTTTCGCGAAGTCGTTCATCAGCTTACAGGAGCCTCCAGCAAAGATAAGGATTTACTGCCGGTGACGCTCCCTGCCCGGGTTTATAAACATGGCGGCGATGGTGGATGTAGCAAGCAGGAGAACGGTGTTAAAGCTGAAATCGGGCCGGGAGCGAGGACACCAGACCTGGGTCCTCGAAAACCAGCTACTAAGCTTCTCGAGAGAAGAAAAACGCTGAAGAATCTTGACAGACTCACCACGAGCTGCAGGGAGCTTCCTCCATTGGTGCCTAGCCCAGTAACTCCTTTGGCCTCCGACTTCGAAAAGATCTGTCTTCCATTGACACCAACAACCAGCCAGGGAAGCACCACCGTTTCCTTCCCGCCGAAGGAAAACACTCCAACCGAGAATCCTTGCGTTAATATTCCTCGCGTAATCGAGAGTGGGGCAGTTACAGAAGATCTGGCCATCGCAGGAAAGGGCTTCTTCTTGCACTCCCAAAGACCAAGGAAAAACGATCCGACGCTGCTGAATCTATTCCCAGAGTCTCCGGCATGTAGCCCAAGGGAGCAATAGTCTCCATGCCCATCTCCTCTTTGAAATTAGGCTTACTAAGTGACGTTATATAAATTATTAGGACGCACGAAGCGAAAGCGAAGTGGAATCAACGTCTCCAGATCTGAGGGAAGCAGGGTTGAGGTCGCAATTTTGATCAAGAGGGGGCTAATTTTGCAGTCTTCTCGTTTTGTGATCGGATATCAGCGACACGGAAAGGTGTCAATTCCCGTCCGACAGCAGGAACTGGTGTTTGGAGCAGGAACTGATGTTTGTAGCTACGAGCTTGGAAGGGGAGCAGGAATTGAGCATCCCCTTGAGCTCTGCGCAAACATTGGGATCCTAATCGGTCATCTGTGCTCTTTTTTCCTTTTGTGGTGTGTTGGGTGTAGTGATATTTTGTTGGGGAATAGCTGTGATAGCTGGAGAAGCAAGAAAGAGATGATCAACTTTGATGAACGACGTTCAGTATCACTCTGCGAAACCATTGGATTTCTCTCCGGGCTATCTTTCCGTATGAAGTCTATTTTATACTTCTCTAATAGCCATACTGAGCTTCAAATTCAAACAAGGATGATTAACTAGTGGCTCTCGTGCAAATTGTTACGTTGCAATTTTGTTCTTCCGTTGGCTCATCTTTTGTTGTCCAGCCTCTGTTTTTTGCCTGTTCTGTTGCTTTGAAAATATGTAATTCCAGCTCTGGTCAATTTGTCTGTCTTGTTCCTTGTCTTGACAACCAATTTCAAAATCTTTTAGCTTCTTGGGTGAACCTTTTTGGGAGTAGGATTGCCAAGGTTGAATTGCTATGAATTAGCCGTTACCCAGGTTCGAACTTCCCAAACTAATGTTGTGAAGGAAGCCACGCAAATCTCGAGCACTCAATTTGGACCTAACGAATTGCACACGAAATGCATGACCTTCTCCTAAGATTGAGGATAAGAGTAGAGGATAATTGTAAAAACAGTAGAAGATCTTTCAAAGGCAGCTTTCTCTGTGCCTTTTGGTGGTCTTCTTATATTCTAAATCACACCCCATAGGAAACAGCACTTCATGCATTCCGTGGCAATAACCGAGCCTACCCTTTAGGCCTTATGAGTATCAAAGTGTCTTTAGTTTAATAAAAGTTAAACGTGGGTGTTGAGTTGCTCATGGATGTATACTTTGTTAACAATACTACCAAAAGAATTACAGAAAAACCCTAAAGGAGCTTATGGGATCCTAAACCTACTATAATAGGTATTACCCTTTGAAGAAGATGCTTTTGGTGTTTATGCTTTCTCTATTCTCACTTAAACTCTTTTTGTTAGCACTACCCCATTAGGGGTAGAACTCTAGCTACTACAAAGTTTCTTTTTAAGACCCTTTGAAAGCGGATCAACTCGAGTTCTATTCAGCCACTTGGGGCAGTACTGTAGGCATGTGTGTGCCCCTTGTTGTTTATGCTTTCTCCTAGTTTCACACTATTTCTCTCTCTTCGTTGTTTATGTTGTCCAGTAGTCTTACACTCCTTCACTCACTCAAGATGTTGAGTCAAAATGCCATCGTGGTATTAAAATTGCTTTTGGGAGTCCCCTCACTAGCCCTCACATAGCTTGACTTACATGAACACCATGCTTTCCAAGGCTTGTTGAGCGTAATTACAATCAAGAGGATTGTTATTTTCTCTTGGGTTCTCATGAATCACTAGCTTGTGCATGCGGTGAAGTCCTTTATAGTTCTTGCTTTTACATTCACATGTGGATTTATATATATATATATATATCCTTGTGGTTTCAATTCTAATGGAGTCTTTAGACCTATCTTACTTAAAGTGACTATTGTTTAGAGAATTTTGATGAATCTAAAAGAGAGTGTGAGGAGATGGATGCTTTGAACTCTTCAGTGTCTTATTTATCATTTTTTTGCCCTTGTCGTTTCATTGAAGTGAGAGATCTTGCAATTGTAAGCAAATATAGTATTGAACACAAATTCACTGTGATTGAGTGCCATTTATTTATTCATTTTGGAATGGTAATATTTTGCACTATTACAATATGGGAAAGGAACATATTCTACTTTGGCCCTAGTCAAAAGAAATTCATGATAATGAATGGCAAGAACTTATCTATATCACACAAGAGTGCCTTGCTTTTGATTGCCCTAATGTTTCAACTTGAGCATGCCCACTTCCTTTACCGTGTGTTGAATCCGCACTTGATTTGAATCATGTTTCGAAGGGAAAGAGTGGCCATAAACACATATCATAGATATAGCGACTCCCCCAAGCTTTGAAAGGAAAGAGTAGTCTTTGATTTTCTTTTAGAGGAGTTGGGAAATGAGCCATGCTATATGATGAGGTCAATCACCTTGATTTGCATCAGATCACTGGCTTTGAGGAAGGGGACTTGCCAATGGAAGATGCTTCGGAGATTGAGTCCATTGTTGAGCTCCAAATTGATAAAGCAAAGTGTGGGTTGCCTTTTGATAAGGAGATTACTGCGAAGGTCATGGAAGCTTCAACATAGCAATAGGTTCAACGTAGCTATATTTTTGCTTTTTCTAAGTTATTTAATGAGTGAAAGGTCATGGAAGCTTCAATATCGCAATTGGTTCGATGTAACTAAATTTTGCTTTTTTGAAGTTATCAAATGAGGAATTCTATGGGCTTCTCAAGGAAGATCCATTCGATCACAAGATGTGGAGTGAAAATGATTTGGACTGATTATTTCACCCAACCCAATAAGCATTTTTGTTAAAAGGTCTCGAAACATAACCTACTCATGCATTGTAAACTTTTCCTGCAAAGAAAATTTTAGAAGACTAATGAAGATATTATATTTTTTGCACTCTTACATGTCATGAAACAATTTCTCGGCCTACTTGCAACTTGTAAAGTTCTCTAAATTAATAAATTTGATTAATACTGTGTGTGTACTAGCCTGTAAAGGCTATTTAATGTCTTAATTTTGTCCCAATATCTTTGGTTTGCTAGACTTTAGCCATTTCATGCAAAAGGCATTGATTTCCAATTTATTTTGAGGATGCTACAATGGAAATTCCATTGTGGAATAGAATGCACACACTTAGCTATATTAATATACAAAATGAAACCACAAAGTTTAATTTGTACGTATTATGCTCAAAAAGATATAATGCACATAGCTATATTAATATATAAATGGAAAGCATAGTAAACTTTAAATTCTATGCATTACCTTCCAAAAAGGGAAATAAACTTACTAGCATAAACCAGCTCACATAAGTCATGAAATAAAATAAACCTTGGGAAAGACTCAGAGAGCAAGAGATGTTTATTGTCTATGTTCTCTCTCTATTCCATGTCATTAAAAGGAATAAACTGAATGTCTAGGAAGGTTGAAAGAAATATCTTAAATGCGTACATTGTTTCACTGGAGAATAGTGCAGGCTTCATCAATTATTAAGAAATTAGATTAGTTCCCAAAATTGAGGTAGAGCCAATTGATTGCATGTGACTTCAATAGTTGCTACCAGGAGAAGTATCACAAGCCATGCTATAGTCCCAATTCTTTCAGGGAAGGTCTATGCTTGGTCTATGTTAACAGCCATTGGGCATGTTAATGGGGACCTGGCCCATCCAAACCGCACGAGTTTTGAGCCACAAATGGCTCCATTTTGAAGTAGTTGCCGAGATCACCCAAATTGGCAAGGATAACACAAGAGCCATTTGGCTCCCATATGTGGATAGCACACAAGACAAAGGAAAGGTTGAGAGAATTAGCATATGCCTTGGTGCCAAATGGGCCCAAGTGGATGTTACAGGAAAGAGAGAGAGAGAGAGAGAGAGAGAGAGAGAGAGAGAGAGATACAAAAAGGAATAGGGTTGGCCCTCCCTTCAAAAGGTGACTTGTACAAGCTTAGCAATCACACTAACTACCTTCTTGTAAAAAAAAACAATAAAAAACAAGCTCAAATGCATGAAAATGGGTTTATGGACAGTAATAAAAAAGCAAGCTTTTTTCTACTCTAAACTCAGACTTTCTCCATTCTTTTCCACTCAAAGCTCACTTCTAATCTCCACAAACAAAGCCTAAGGCATCGTGCAATGGGTGGTTTATGAAAGGAAGCAAATGCATTACAAGAGTGTTGAGAGTTGTGGTGCCATGAGCACATAATTAGAGGCTAAGGTATGTGATGAGGAATGTATTAAAGTAGCCACCCTAGGATGTGGACTACATGATGTGGAGATGTGGATTGAGGATATCCACAAGGAGAGATGGGGATGAGAGGATCCCACATGTGTTGACTATTCAAAGAGCACTCTCTATATAAGAGGCCTATCATGTATTGTTGATATAGCACATTGGAATAGATTGAGTGTTTCATACTTCCCGTCTCTCTCCCCATGGCTTTCAGTATTTGGTTTGATCCTCCGTGATCTTTATGCTCATTAGGTGATAGATTAGGCTAGTACAATCCGCGCTTTGACATGGTATCAGAGCCGATGGTGCTCTACTCTCTCCATGAGTGTCAAGCCCTCTGCTTGAGGCATCTCTGTTCCTTCTCTAGCTCATCTTGTAGAGCTCATTCCCCTCTTCGATTCGCTTCAAGAGGCTCATCATTCCGAGCTATGGAGAAATAGATGTGTTGAGTTTTGTATTCAGGTTCTTTCTTGAGCATTCGATAAGAAAGAGACTCTCTGTTTCTTGTGTCTTTGTCTTTTGGGGTATTCTTCTCTTTAAGGGAAGATAGGAATCCATTCCATTACGAGAGGGATTTAGAGAGGTTTCTATAAACCACAAGACGGAGAGTTTCCTCGGAGACCCCTCACAAGCCTTAAAGCTTCCTAGGTCATGAGCATGATTCAGGTTCTTTGTTGTAGGTCTCTGTGGTTGTAGTAATCTTCAAACAAGCGCCTTCAACAACTACTCCTCCATAGTAGCAGCCAGCTTTAAAGCATTCCATTGGCAACAAGGTTAGCATCCTCTATGCCCTCAAGCAAATAGAGGCTCCTTGCTGTGACGGAGGCTCCCTGCTGTGACGACCTTCTAAAGCCACCAAAGTCTACGACCACAAAGGATTCTTCACATAGCCAAGCCTCTCGACTCCAAGGTCCACGACCTACAGTAGCACCCACAATGCTCCAACAAAGGTCACGCTCAGCAGCACGGCGCACAGCTGGTCACAAACCTCCTTCAATTGATAGAACGAGCAGCAACACATTCAAACACTCCACAACGCCTATCAACACAGCTGCCAACTCGGGTCACTCACGGACTGTGACAACTAGCATCTCCAAAGAGTTCACTGGCTTGAGCAACGCCTCCTTCAACTGAACTACGGCACTATGTTCTTCGTCTTCTCACTTCCTTGAGAACTACCCCGGGATCTACTCTTCTCTTTTGCCAGGTTATCGGTGCTGGACTTGGTTCGAGCTCCCTGCAAAAATAGCTAGCTATGGGGATTACAATAAGAAAATAGACTATGTCTTTAAGGTGGTTTTGATTGGTGATTCTGCCGTTGGGAAATCACAGTTGCTCAATCGTTTTGCTCGAAACGAGTTCACCATGGACTCTAAAGCCACAATTGGGGTAGAATTTCGGATGAGAACAATCGTGGTGGATCATAAGATGATAAGGGCTCAGATATGGGATACAGCGGGCCAAGAGATCTGCATCGGCTAGTGGCTGTATTAGATCCCGCTTCCTCAATTGATGGCGGCCCGCTCTTATCTTGTGGCAGTGGAGTGTGTGGATGGTACTTTTTCGTTTCTTCACCATGAGTCGCCGTTTCAGGTGCCATATTTGGAAGCTTAGACTTGATAAGGTTGTTGACGAGCCAGTTTTTCAGTTCACGTCAAGTGCTCTCAGGCGGTTGTAACCACAAAAGGATTCGCTCTTTGTGACACACATATCTCTCTCTCTCACTGTTCCATCGACCCGATAATGCCATAGGCATGCAAAACGCCGGCTGGTCCAGCCTGTTAAAAGCATAGGCAGACCATCCACGGAGAGCTCCTCAGAGCATTTTGCAACCAACGAGCTGCAATGAGAAAGACGAGCGAAATCGACGATGCCATCATAGTTTTTTTTCCCCTCAAGGTTCCTTGCTAAAGTCACCATTAATTGACACGTAGCAGATTAGAATTAACTAGGCAACTAAACCCACCAAGGTAAGGTTAGGTAAGGACTTGGTCAGTTTTTTGCCACGTGGCAGATCAAAAGAAACCATGGTTAAGTTAACTCACCACTAATAACCATGGTTAGGGTAAGATTAGTTAAGTGCCACCTAAGCACATAGTCCCTGCCAAGCATAGTCTACAAGCAGCATGTGAACAACCCCTGTGCCACATCATCAAAAGCCCTCTTCTTCATAGAAACTTCGACAAGCCGTAACTTCCAATCCAGGAAGAATTTTGACATGCTCCAAAAAGGAAAAGAGATCATCTTTTCAAGCTCTACGTGTTTGTCAAGTAAGAATCATTGTATGCACTGCCAATATTGAAAGAAATCAATTGGTAAGGCCTTTGCAACAAATGACAAATCAAAGCATGAATGCACACATCGCTGTCATAAGCATGCCAAAAGTGCAAGTGTATGAGATGACCATGAAACATGGCATCCACACATAAAGCATCAAGACACATGGTAGAACAAAGCATCATGCTTCAAGCTACGTTAAGCAAAGAAGACAACGACATCAACATGAAGCATTGAAAAGCAAAAGCCTTGCCACCTTCAACCCATATGTTTGTAAATCAAACCTGACCACCTGAGAGTAGCCATGTAAGCACCTAGGGGAGGATTTGATCTTGTAACTCACATCCGACCACCTTGCGGTAGCCAAAGAATCATGGCACCAAGGGGAGGTGTTGAGAGTTGTGGTGCCATGTGCACATAATTAGAGACTAAGGTATGTGATAAGGAATGCATTAAAGTAGCCACCCTAGGATGTGGACTACGTGATGTGGAGATGTGGATGAGAGGATCCTACATGTGTTGACTATTCAAGGGGCACTCTCTATATAAGAGGCCTATCATGTATTGTTGATATAGCACATTGGAATAGATTGAGTGTTTCATACTTCCTGTCTCTCTCCCCATGGCTTTCAGTATTTGGTTTGATCCTCCGTGATCTTTATGCTCATTAGGTGATAGATTCGGCTAGTACGATCCGCACTTTGACAAAGAGCATACCTCTATCTCCTCGCTAGCAGTGCTAAAGATGTGTGGTTGAGCAGTAACATACGTGTCGTGGAAATCTTGGATGAATGCATTTGGAGTCTCCACTCCCTACTCCTGAGATGTAGAAGCCTACACGTGTGTCACGCAAGTGCCTACCAGATTGTGTGCAAGTGATTCCATGAGAGGAAGAGGGAGGGATAAATGGGAAGGGAAGAGAGGGAAGGGGGTGGGAGAGAAGAGGGGAAGTGTAAGGGGATGAGTGGCAATCACAAGGCAACACACTAAGAAAGCAAGCAACCATACTCACTGAAAACACCCAATAATGAAGAGTTGAGCCAAAGGTTTTTGGTGTGTGACAGTCCAACTTGTGAAAGTCACTCATTTGAGTATGCTTCTTATCTAGAACCGGTCCTAGAGAAACAACACTTAATAGTCATAACCTAGTACATGATTGCCAAGGGAAATTTGAGCATAGACTCAAGGTCAACAAAGGGTCAGATACCATCTACCTTGACTACCTAACAACTCATAGGGGAGCAAAGGCACTTCGAGTGCTAGATAGAGTGGAATAAGAGGAACCACCTAGCCCACCTAATAGAAAGGGTCCTAACTTGATGCAATGAATGTTTCATGAGGACCCAGTGTTGCAAAACCTGATAGAGGAGGATGACCTAACCCTCTACGTCTTTTATGCCACTATTAGTGGGTTGGGAACCCTCCCAGGAAGCACATGATATTGTTGAGTTAGCGGCTTTCCTCTCCATAGAGGTCAAAATGCCAATTGCATCCTTGCTACGAGGGAATCACACCTTCTGGAGAGACCTTTGAAACTAGATGAATGGGCAAAAATCCTGGCACAAGAGCCTACCAGTCTAGAAGAAAACCAGCCACAAGAAGAGGGTTGGAACCTACCTAAGGTTCCCATCAATAAATTAGGCCAATAGTTCAAAGGCGATGACACTAATGCGGCTATGCATAACGAGGTGGATGTTAATCCTCCTAGAGTTCGACTTCATAGATGCGATGCGTAAGGGCTTTGACCCATGTCCTAGCCAACCACCTCTCAAGGATCCCTAATGGATTACCTCCAATGGGAGTCAAGGATTACCTTTCATATGCCCCCTTATTCCTCATTGACATCCTTTTGGAATGGCTAGCTGAAATAAGCCATTACTTGTTTGCCAACTGGTCGATAAAGTACTAAAGAAGGATAGGGCCCACAAACTCATTAAAGATGCAATGCCATAACAACTAATCGCAAGCCAACTCTATCGCATGGGAAAAGATGGCATTATACATAGGTGCATGTGTGAACATGAGTATGTGGACGTGCTCAGGGAAGCACATTTGGGAAGAGCAGGTGGCCACTTCACCCGCAGACATTACAACACATAAGGCACTACAACCAGGCCTTTGGTGGCTGACCCTCTTTGGGGACGCAATTGAATTTGTCAAACGATGTGATCCCTCCCAAAGAGTGAAAATCTCCCATAAGGCGTATATGATGCCCCTAATAGGAATAATAACAGATTAGCCTTTTGAGAAATGGGGCATAGATTTTATTGCCCCTATAAGCCCAGTAGCTAAGGGAATGGGAGCCAGATACATCATCTTGGCTACCAATTATTTCACCAAATGGGTGGAGGGCCGGACTACAAAGAAAGCTGATGCGAGGTCCACATCTAAATTTTTTATATGAACAGGTAATCACACGGTTTGGATGCCCTTTAGAACTAGTTAGATCCATCTCGTATTACCCTAGAGAAAATCAAACAAAACGTGCTGCATAAGTATAACTTGTACAGTTGAAGCTAGTCATACCGACTGGGAGCACAAGCTCATTGCAGCACTCTAGGCCTACCCAACGTCCTCCAAAGTGGTAATCAACTACCCCCCCTTCAGCTTAGCCTTCGGGGTAGAGGCAGTTATGCCAATGGAGTATGTAGTGTGTAGCCTACATGTTGCAGTTAAGGAGAGGCTCACCAAAAGTGCATTAGCTGAGTGCCTAATTGATCTTAAATAGCTAGATGAGACAAGATTGCATGCAACATATTGCCTTTGAGTGGAGAAGGCGAGGCGCAAAAAATTGTTCGAATGCAATCTCAAGAACCAGGACCTAGAATAACGGGACTTAGCACTCCTCTATAGTGTCCGCAACATCGAGTGTAAACTTAAATATAGGGGCATGGGTCCCTACCGTGTAGTGAAGATCATCTAGAAGGCGCATGTAGGATAGCCACCCTAGACGTGGTTGAGATGGACGACTACCTTAATGGTAGCAAACTGAAAAGATACTACAGTCCCCTCACTCTACAGACCCTCAAGGATTACTGAACTGTGAGTGACAAAAAGCGAGCGAGCCAAAAATAAGCGAGCGATACAAAACAATAAAAGATTTATAAATCCCCTATTTTAATAACAAAAAAATATAATTTATCTGAAAGTCCATATGTTACCTCAATGCTAGAAGGCTAAATATGCATATAACTCTAAAGCCACTAACACTAATTTCACATCAGCTATATGAGATTTGGTATGTTTCATTGCCAAGTCATATTAGTATCAAAGACAAACCCTACTGCAGTCAAGTTCTCTCTTTCCACCATAGTAATTGAGATCATGAATGCAACAAGTGGGGTGTTTCCAACGACTGCTCGAATGGATTAGTCTAGATTCCATGCATATGTAAATGATAAGATTTTTTAACTCCATCACTCTTGGAACAAAACCCATGTTTCTTTGTTATTGCAAAAACATCCCTCCTTAATGAATTCACCCTTACATCCCACTAAACCAATCAATGCGGGCACGTTGGCGATGCCGAAAACATCAAATTCTACACCAAAACTCACGTACGTCAGATATAATAAATGAAAAAGATATCCCTATAGAATGCAAGCTTGATCCCCCCCCCTTTTTCCTCTCTTTTTTCTACGTTACATAGGCCCTCCTTTGATTAGTGCAGGGCTATTTTTCTTTTGGGTTAAAATGCCCCAAAATGAGCTCTGAAGTTTCCCAATGTATGACTGAAGGAGAAAGTCAGCAAGGCCATCAAGGGAGAAGCAAAAGAATCGACCCCTAAGAGTGGGGAAGTTACACAAGAACCTCTATCAAAGCCTATGCATGAAAATCGTCAGAAGTCACCATGCCAAGGGTAACACCTACAGTGTTGCCCAGCCGTACTTTTGCTACCAAGATGAAAGCCATAGTACCACAAGAACCTACCTGTGCAAGAGGTGCAACCACACAAAAACCTGTGTGCTTTGTTCACAAGAATGACCATAAATGATAATGTAGTGGTGTCAATCCACGATTGACAACCAGGCTGATGAGTTGGATCAAAACATGCTCTACCTAGCTAGCGACAAAGTATACTACTTCTTAAAATTCAACTCCATGATAGTCAACATAATAGAAACTACATCAGGTGTGCAAACATCAAGTCTAGGCCTAAGTGAGTATGTACGGTAGGCATATCTTAAACAAACACCAATAGCTCACAAGTCCTTGTCAATCATTACACACCCACACCATTAAGGTCATCATTAGGTGAGTAAGACAAGTACATTTCTGTATTAGGGTGCGTTGACCTCACAAGTCTCCACTGTCCACATTGCCAAGCCTATCATCTCCGTGGCAACACCGTTAGCATATTCCAACCCCCTCAACCGATCATATAAATGTCAATCTCCAAATTTAGGCCTAATGGGGACCCCGATGCTTTAGCTAGCTATCCCTTTGGATCAGCACGTTAGCCACCTATCCTGCCGATGACTGGTGCCATACCAGCAAGCCTCCAACTCGATGCTATAGATATCCCTCTAGACTAGCATCATAACCCGTTATCCCACCGATCGTCGCCACTCTTTGTCAAGTCGTCGAGTCACTGCCATTCTCAGTCAAGGTGCCAAGTCATCATTGCCATCTACCCATCTCACGGGTCAATGCCGTAGTGCTATCCCCCCAGTAGGTCGGATATTGAAAACTATAAAAGGACCCTCGATCCCCCCAATTGTCGTTTTAGCAAAATTTTTGCCTAAATTTCTACAACTTCTTGCAATCATTCCACTGCCAAACTATCGCTCAAAATAGTCATTGAATTTGTCTACTGTTCTAGTCATTACTTGCTTGACTTCCTTCTTTCCAATGGATCCCAATAATGAGTTCTATGACCTCGAGAGAGAACTCGGCCTACACCCCAATGATCCATCACTTGCTAATTTGTTACTCCCGTTGGTCAGCAGTCTACATCCTAGAGCGTTCCCTAGTATCCATCTCGATGCCTTCTGAATCCCTACAGTCAAACTTTAAACCAAGGAAGAGATAAGTAGCCAGTAGACCTCTCAAGAGCCAATAGTAGCAGTCTCCACCTCGTCTTCTCGACCCTCTAGGAAGCGCACCCAAGAACTAGCCCAAGGCGAGTACAAAATCATTAGGACACTCATGCAATCGCCGCTCGATGAGGCTTGGCTCCAGCAACTAAGCGGCTATGCCATCCACTCTAGAGCTTGTCTATGAGGGTCGAGACTATACAGTTTATTACGCCAACGTAGCAGCATACCAAGCTCTCAAAGACCCGAAGTGCAAATCTCATTGGTAACCACATGATTAAAGCCAGTAGCGGACCAACTGCCCTACAACTCAACATGAAATTGCTCAGAGAGTTCATCAGCACGTATAACACAACATGCATGGGTGCGTACGCTGAGACTCGTTAGGAACCCCCCACTTCCACCACCTCAATGTGGATGTGGTGTGAGCCGCCTTTGGTTTACTGGTGTTTAGGGACAAATATATGCAAAAAAAGAGGCTGGGCGAGCCCCTCAACAAGATTTGCAATTATGATAGAAAGAAAGCAAAGGTAGGATCAACTTCTCCAAGCTCATGGTCCTTGAGCTAGAGAAATTGACATGGATACTCTAGCTACTAACCCAAGTAAAGCACACTGACCACCACTAGCCTATATTACCAAATATTCTTGCACGCTCACAGAACTTCAAATCGCAAAATGGGCTGATTATTTCTGCGCACAAATGAGGGAGGACATATGGAGATGTATTGGGCAACTCGATGCTCTATATGCTAGCTATCTACTCACTATCTTTCTCCTTGGACACTTATTGCTTACTATCTTTGTCCTCATACCCCTCCTGCTCTAGCACCAAGTGTAGGAAGGGAATTTGGCCACTGCACTTCTCTTGAAGTCAAGTGGTGGTGCAGCATGCAAAGATGTGGCCTCGGCTAACAGCTTTGAGCTTTGTCTCGAATGTTATGTTACCTCTAAGGCATCTTCAAAGGCAACAATCATCTTATCAATGTATTGCTGAGGCACACACCCAACATTCTTCTTCAGTCCTATGAATTTTGAGATGGATTGACAGACAACTCTGAGTTCCTACATCACTTTTGGTAGATGGTACAATCTGTGTATTTGTCCATGATTAGCAAGATGGTGCAAATAGAGATGGCTGTAGGAGGAGCAGAAGAAAAGATAAATCGAATATTACAGCATCCACCGCTAGGATTCAGACTAGCCAACAAAGAAGCCACATGGGAGATCCATGCAGAAGAAGATCTAGTGGTGTTCCTTCCTAAGAGACTCAGCACGGGCATGACCTCATTAAGCAACCCTGGCTGACAACAAGTCAAAGGCCAATCAAGGAATCAATATGAAGAAGACTGCCAGGTGCAGGAATTTTTGAACAGATAGATATGTCTCCAGGCATCCAACCGCTAGTCAAAAGGCAAGGTGACAATCCCATCCCCCATTGATGTAGAAATTTTCCCAGGGGCACATACGTCCGCAAAGAATTTGTACTAGCTTTGTGGAGCTATGAAGCTCTGAAGGCCGGTTATGGAGGTTGTGGCATGGTTGAGCCTCTGATGCTCAGCTTATGTGTACTAGTCGCACTGAGGCCTAGGAGTGGAGTTTGGAGAAGCAGAGTCATCTGAGAGGTGGCTTGCATGGGCCATTGTGGTGGAGCAGGAGTGGTGGACATCGAGTGGGCTAAGTGTTGTTGTCTCGTCAATGGAGACCCGTCCGTGGATGGAGGTTGGGACCAAGAGCCGACTGCAGCCGCCTTGCATTATGTTATAAGAGAGGTTGGTTGCTTTGTTGTGGGCCAAGCTTTGAGCTTTGGAGGTGTTTGGACATCCTACTAGCTGCTTGCAGAGGTTATGTTAGAGAGTGATGCTTGGAAGCCGACTAGCGGCTTGTTATGAGTTGGAGACAGAAGCTTAGGCAGCGGCTAGAGGTTGCAGGTCTGTGGTAGCCTATTGTATGGAGAGGCTTGCAGGTACCACTGTTGTAGTAGAGGCTTTAGCTGTTGTTGAGGCTTAAAGGTTGGAGCTGAAGATAGTCGTAGAGCTACTTGATCACTCTGTCTCTCAAGGTTTTCTCATACAGAGGGAAACCTCACAAATGAACCTTCCAAAAACACTAACTCCTCAAACTTTATGAAATGAACCTCCCATAACATGGACCTCGCTCTTTTCTCACAAGAAAGAAACTAGAGCAGAGATTCTCTTCACAATGACTAATCTCTCAAGAAGAAGGAGCATATATCTCTCTCTCTTTTGAGGAATACACTGAAACTATCTCTCTTTCTCTCCCAAGAATCTCTCAGCGGAAATGAAGGATCTCTTAGAAATGTCTCACAAATTCTTGAAGGAGATGAACGGAAATCCTATGCATGGAAATTCTCTTTCATCAACGGAATAAACGGATGCCCACTCAATCGGTCTCAATCTCTCAATCTCTCAATCGATCTCTATCTCACTCTGGAATCGCAATGCCTCAATGGAAGGAAAGGGTCCTTTGATACCATGAAAAAATATAAAGAGGGGAGAGGAGAAGAGTGGAGATGAGGAGAGAGGGCACAGCTAGAGAGCACACCACAAATGACTAAATGTACACTAGATTTAGTTGAAAATGTAGAATATATACAAACCCATTTAGGATTAGGGATAGGGCATCTAACCCTTTCCTTTATAGCACTCTATTGGGTTAGTGCTATGCACATATGATCACATGATAGTGCTATGCACATATGATCATATGATGGTGCTATGCACATATGATCACATGATGTTGAGCGTGATCTCTCAACAACAATATCCATAGAACTCTAAACTCTTTACAAAAGCACAAATTTACATTCTCATAAGAGATCTTAGAATCTTAAATGGGATCATTAAGAGCTCACACAAACAAAATAAACTCCATACATTTACAAATTACATAAAACAAACTCCATTTAGTAGACACAAATCACAATTCACAAAAGAGCGATCCTAAGAACTCACACAGACTATCTCATTCACAAAAGAGATCTTAAAATCTCAAAAGAGAGATACTAAGAACTCACACAAACAAAATCCATTTTGATTAAGACCTTTATGATAGCTTGATCAACCTCTAATGCCTACCTTGTTTTATTTTTTTATTTGATCTCTTGTGCTTAGCTAGAGAACCAAGCACATGATGAACACAAAAAGCTCCTTTTTCTGAATGTATAGGCATTGCAACACGTTTTTGTACCAATAAATATTCGTACAAATATTTGTTTTATTAGTACAAATAAATTATATTTGTATGAATACTATCATATAATGTGGTGAATTCCTTAAAAAACATGATGTGGTAGCGTCCCCCCCCCCCCGATTTATTCTCCCTATCGGATCATTCATTTGATTTTCCTCGATTTTTTGAATCACGAATTCGGTCTACTTAGCTTCAAATGCACTTCGATGCACTTCGCGCACAAAACCTCATTTTTCACATTCACCTCAATGCCCCTCTCTCGCCCAACACACTCCTTACCATCCTTTGCCACAATCTCGATCATTGTCGCCACATTATTGCTATGTCATACTTTTGTCTTGATCTCCAGCCTACTAGCCATCTGCCCCTCCGACATTCATACTCTTGCTTGGTTGAACATACAGTGAAACCTTTGCATACAAGTGCTAGATTTGACAAACTGGCGCACTCATGAGGCACAAGTCATCGAACAAAGTGTCATGTAAGTTTATCTTGATAGAGAACAACTCTTGTAGATCTACTATTGCTTGCAAGAAATGCTCACTTAAAGTTCGGCTACAGAGACTGTAGGTTGTAGTAGATTTAGATGTTGTGCCGCTTGACAATGCAAGCACGATCAGGTTTGCATGGGGATATGCACCCACCCTGCATATGCAAAAATGATCAGATTGTGGTCACCAATGTGAAACAACCTAAGTGGAAGGTGCTACAGGATACAGGAACACATACTCATGCGATGCAAAATACACATAAACTCAAGAATGTAGAAAGAGACACAATCCTATGAATACTTGAATGCACAAATGATAGCATAGAATGGAATCCCCAGAGATGTTGGTAGCATGAATATACATTGTGCGGTTGCAACCACCATGAGCATGCGGATGCAGGTACTTGTACCCCTAGGAATCCATGCTAGCTCCACGATAACCCTGCATGCTATTAATGCCTTAATGGACAATACTGAATAGACTCCTCAACAGAAAGGCAATGAGGACAAGTAGAGTGCTCTGCAAACTTGGACCTCCACTAGTTCATAACAATCCCTCCGTGAATAGAAGGCTAAAAGAAAAGAGTGAAATTTTTATTTTTGCAGGATTTTGAGAGTCTCTTCCAAAAGGATTTAAATCAATAGAAATTTGAAAATTCATACCATTGGTTGTCCACTCAATTGGGTTGAAAGACCATCTAAAACAAAATCCATGGCACATGGACCATGATGTGGACTAATGTTCGAAGGGATTAACACCATCCGTAGCTAGCCCAAGTCGCAAATGATGAGGCTCAAGCCCAAACTATGCTCATTTCTTCTCTATATGTCAACAAGACTTTCCATCCATAGGGATCCTTAATATTCCATTTGTCGATCAACCGGTTTTGAGAATGCCAATCCATAAACCCAACTAGTGATGCACAATGAAACAAGTGTGCAATGCGTGTAAAGATAGGCATGTGTCACAATATCTTTCTTGGAATCTTTTGTCCTTGTGCATCTTGTTGGTATTCGAGATACACCACATTGTGGATAGGTTGTAGAGTGCTCGTATGTTCCTCTATAAAGGATACAATCATATGAACATGCATGGATTGACTTGTAATCCATTCCATTTTCTTTGCATCCTTTCTCAAGTCGAGCATTGTATTTTTGAAGTAGTGTTTGAAGTAGCCTGAGAAATTGATCCATTCAAGGAATTTAAAGCAACAAATGGAAGTACATGTAGGAAATTATAGTTCAAACTACATCAAAACTCTTACTGAAAGAGGGTCAAAACTCTAGTGTTTGATCATCCATAAGTTGCTTGTAAATTCAAGATCAAAATAATGGCTAAAAGGTGAGAGTTGCTTGCCCCTTCATACAACATGGTGCTTGATTCATGTTGCAAGGTCTCCTCTATGTTGTAAATTCAAGATCAAAATAATGGCTAAAAGGTGAGAGTTGCTTGCCCCTTCATACAACATGGTGCTTGATTCATGTTGCAAGGTCTCCTCTATAGTACTAGGACATAAAAATGTCCTAGCATACTTTTATATCCTATTAACTTAGCCACTTCCTAGAATTATTCAAAAGTAGTGATAAGGTAATTTGTGGTCTTGATTATTTGCCATAATAGCTTATATGTTGGAAAAAAACTTGGAATTGTTATGGATTTGAACTTGCACCCATACTTTACGTTCTACCTAATGTTTTGAGGTCAACCTACCACCATAATTTCAAGCTATTTTCTTAGGTTTTAGATAATATGGCCAAACTTCTTAATTAGAATGAGTCCTTTTAGAGTTTTTGTCATAGAGTCTAAGGACAACTATGACACATATGTTTAGATTGCTTTGGAGCTAGACAATCATACTTTATATTGTTTATGGCCTCAGATGTAATTTTATTGAATGCTGACCAGTGAGGAAAATACATTTTGCAAATTCTTTGACATGTCTAACAAGTTCCAATACTTTGTATATGTCTTCAATAGGATATTATGAAGTAGTGTGAGTTTTTAGGGAACCTAATATCATGTAAAACACCAAATTCAAATCTTATTTTGATTGTTCATTATGCTATAATTCATGCTAAATTCAAGATACAGTGATACCAATTAAAAACGTTATATGCAGAACACTTATGTATATGATAATTCAATAATATTAAAGTGGGATTTAATGTGGAACCTATTTTGGTATTTGAGTTTAGGAGCACTTTATTGTGATCTAGTGACTTTCCCTTATGATAGAATATTAGTATCATTACTATAAGACACTTTGTGGCTATTTATGTGTAGTATATAAGGATTCATATTTATGAAATGAAAGGCAATGAAATGGTCACATGGATGGCATAGTCACATGGAGTGGACATAGTCACATGGATGACATGGTCACAAAGATGACATAGCCACGTGGATAACATAGTCACATGGAGAGGATATCGTCCTCAGAAGGATAACATAGTCGATTGGAGAGGACATAGTCACAAGGATGACATAGTCACATGGAGACATGGTAATGAGGAGGACATGGTCACTTATCACCCAAGCACATGTCCATCAAGGGTCTTCATTTCACGAGGAGGACATGGTCACTTATCACCCAAGCACATGGCCATGCATCAAGGGTCTTCATTTCACGTAGTCCATGTCCTACTAGCAAACTGATAGCCAGACTGATAGGTGGTGCACATGCTTCCTCCATCGACTCTTTATCAAAGATAGCATGGCTACATGCAATCCACACGGAGCAATTATGATGCACCTTGAACTCAGCACAAGCTGCAGGAGACATGAAGAGACTGAGCAGTGGGATGAGGGGACAACCAATAGGAGGAAGGAAGGGGATTGATCACCAGGGGAAGGCGAGGGCGAAGAGGGGAGATGAGGGGGATGGGGATTCATTTAGTATTGTATGGGGTTTGAGAGGGGGAGAAGGGGAGGCTAGAGCTACAAGCTCACCTATTGTATTTCTATGTGGTATTGCTATCTTGGATGAGTGTTCTCTACTTCACCTCTAAGGTGGATTAGTGTATGAGGCTCCATTTTCATTCTATGTTATAGATCTAGTTCGCATTGTGTCCACTATCTCTACATTTTCCTCCATTAAATGTCATGAGAATTGTTCTTCCTTGTCTCCTTTTAGAGCTTTTTCTTTCTGTTTTGATTTAGAGAACTCCCTAGCACCTCCTATGTCACCATGCACAATCCTTACATAGTGTCATAAGTGCACACATCACCCACTTCATGCTTCTCACATCAGTGGCTTAGGCCTCCAGAAGTGAGTGGAACTCCCCTTTAGACAATTTACATTGATCCTAATGGGACACTGCTAGCATTTAGTAGCAAAGAGTGAATGGTATTTTAGGGCCTTAGAAGAGAGATTTATGCCGAGTAGTTCTGATACCCTTGAGGAAGCCAGTGAGAGAATGAGAAGGTACTTGAGAAGCAAAGGCTCAGTGTAGATCAAACACGATATAAGAAGTGAAGTCTCAGTGTAGATCAAACACGGTATAAGAAGCATTATGTGTGACGAAAGCTAGAGAAGTCCTCAACCTGAGCTCAAATTGAACCCATGGGCACAATCGCTAGAGCTAGCAACTTCATTGAAGCTCTCATTGTCTTGGATGAGCAAGTTATGTGGTTGTTAGATCAGGACTCTAAAGGGGAAGAACAGGTGCAAAGCGGCAAACAAGTGAAGGAGGAAGACACTAAGGACAATGATTCATCTGAAGCTTTTATAGTTACGGCTTTGCACTTTAACATGCATCACTTGCCAATAAAGTTTTTCTACTTCAAAAAATAACTCATGTACATGCTAAACCCCATCATAAATCTTCACAATGAAGTGGATTTTGATGCTTCCTGTGGACTCTGTTGTGATGTTTTGGAAGTAGACTCTATCTCTCAAGGCTTTGATGCTTTAGGCATATATGGACTCTTCCTTCATGCATAGAATTTGTCTACTTCCAAGTGTGGACTCTGTTGTGATGGCTTAGGCGTAGAATCCAGTGGAGGTTGTGAGTATCACCAAAGATCATCAATCTAGTTCTGAGGATGAGGGAAGCACACCTCATTTTCCTTCTGGCAAGTCTAGAACGGTGAGGTTTGCTTCAAAGCTGACAACCCTAGGATAGAACATGGACAAGGAGGTGCAAGCAGGACCTTCCACTCCCCTCCCAAGATGCACACTTCACATAGATAAGGAAAGGCCATTAAGACATGGTATGGCACAAGACAAGGGAAGCAGGTGATGGAGGAGCCATTACATGAGTCAATGGCTGATCTTCACATTTTCACCCTGGACCTCTAGTGCGCTTTGGCCCTTGGACAGAAACTTGGAGAATGAGGTCACAAAATCCCTACTCCTTGATTGATGATCTAATAAAATTAAGGCCCAACATTACTCAACATCAACTTTTTGGTCTCCACAAATGAAGCACCAGACCATTGGCATTCCTGAATCACATGTTGGGGGGTCGATAAAAGGGATGTGTTCATGGCCTACCCACACCAAAGACATGATCGGTTCTTGATGTACTGGCACCAAATCATTGCTCAGTGGCCCTCACTTGTGAGCAAATCCCTAGGATCAATGTGGATATTAATGGGGTGGAGCTGAAGGGCATCTTCTTGGATGGTGCAACCATGAAAATCACACCGAAAAGTATGCTATGACACAGTAGAAGAGTAGCATTGGGCTCTTGGGGACTAGCCAAGTGGAGATGAAAAAGAAGAGGCACAAGCTATGGAGGTTTTGAAAGCTTCACCTATTTGTTTGATCATGTTGTCTTGGAAGAAGATGAAGCTATTATCTTGGATTGGATTGGTGCCTTGGGATCTTGTTTCTTATGTGGTGGAAATAAGCTCTCTAGACTTCGATAACCAGCCTCAAAGTCAGTGCGTATAGGAAGCAGTATACATCTTGTTCACCTAGTCTAGGTGAACTCGCTTATAACATGATGCCCTTCAATCTCACAAAAAATTCCTCATAGGTATAGGAGGATGGTATCCACAACTATCCAAGAGGGTGGTGCAGAGGTCACCCACATAACTAGAACAAATGAGCAGGATGGTCCAATGTTTACACACAACATGGGCGGCACCATCCCTCAAAGGTATGGTCCAATGTTGACACATGACATGGGTGGCACAAACCTTCAAGAGGGCCATTCCACAACCATAGAAGATGAGAACACTAATGACATTGATAGTAGCATGGAGACAAGTGATAGGGAAGTAGGGGACATGGAGAGTATCGAATGGGTGGATGACTATTATGAACGATACCAAAGAAGAGCATGACCACAAAATGACTAATGTTTCCCATAGGTAGATGGTGTGGGAGATGAACCCACAAAGGACATAGAGTACTTTAATGCATGATGATGTACATAATGGGAACTAAGAGCAATACGACCAACTAGGAGAAGTAGTTCAAATAGAACTGGAGTTAGAGCTCTCTCGAGAGTGGGCAAGGCCACCTTGTACATGAAGAGGAAGATTTCATAGACCTCACCTAGCTTGACCTGTACCTTTCTGAGGCAGATTTGACTATGACAAAATATGTACCCAAAACCATGTATGAGGTGGAAGGACTACTATATCATGGAATGCTCAATCAACTCAAGAAGGTAAAAACAAGTTGTCCTCTAATGTCGCTTCTATATCTTAGAGATCACACTAGTATCCTTCTTGTTATATGTGGAGCCTGATATTTTTTTGGAGATTAGTTTTGGCCGTGCTTTGGACCAATTAGTGCCCCGAAAGCCAAAAATACATGAAAATTACTGCATGAGTTTCTCATGAATTGTGTGGTCAAAATTGTAAGATAAGCATGTGGCTCACATAGCAAGAGAGCACTGGATATACTGATTGTATTTTGTATCTTCCTCCTTGCTAGAAAAGAAAAACATAGGCCTGGTTATTTCTGAGTGGACATAACCCACACTGGGTGAACCACATATATCGGTGTCTCTCTATCTCTTCCATTTTGTGCACTTTTTGTATTGTGTATTTAACACATTCTGCTTTTCGCATTGCTGCTTTGTTATCCCGTTGTTCCTAACACTTCTGATAGTCCTAGTTGCGGGAAGTGAGCGGGGACTTTCCCCTTGAAGTGAGCAGGAAGTACTTTCCCCTTGAAGCCACTCCTACACATGTAGGGTTGGGAGAAGGAGAGACCTTAGCCACCCCACATCCACAAGCATACCCCAGGTGTATCAGACTAGCGGTACCTCAACATCGGGACTGAAGATAAACCTTGATATTTGAAGGTAGCAAGTTGAGTTTGGGAGCATGTGTATCTTCTCAATGCATTTATTGAGTTTTTTCAAGAATATGTGGATGTCTTTGCTTGGTCATATAGAGATTTAAAGGGAGTCTTGGCTGAGTTCATGGAGTAATGCATTGACTTATACCGAAGGTAGACCCAGTGATCAAAGGACCATACCGTGTGAATCCCAACTATGGTAAGGCAGTCCAAGCTGACATCCAAAAAAAGGAATGAGCTAGCTTGATATATCCAATGGATTACTCTAAGTGGGTCAGTGGAATTGTAATCATGCCCAAAAGGGAGATGGAAAGCTCCAGGAGTGCGTTGACTATCAAAGTTTAAATGCTACCACAAGACAAGATTAGTTTCCCTCCCCGTCATTGATATAGCTACTAGTCATGCTTACTTCTCCTTTGTGGTCTGGTATAGTGGGTAGAACCAAGTTTAGAAGACCACATTTGTCACCCAATGGGGAACACATGCTTACCAGATGATGCCTTTTGGTCTGTGCAATGCACTAGCAAAAGTTCAATGCTTTGTCAACAAAATTTTCTAGGAAAATATTGGGAAATTTTTTTGAGGTATTCTTGGATGATTTCTTGGCTTTCAATGATAAGAATGCCTCTCACCTTGACCTTGCTGTACAAACCGATCACATCAATAAGTTCAAATGGGTATTTGAACAGTGCAGAGAAGCCCATTTGTGCTTAAATCCTGACAAAAGCTTCTTTCTATCATTATGAGGGGTTCTTCTTGGCCACATTGTCTCGGATAAGGGAATGACCACCACAAACCTAATGAAGGTGGATGTGATATTGACCTTTCCAATTCTTCAAACACCCCAAGAATTCAAGTCCCTTTGGGAATGTGGGTTATTATAGAAGATTCATCTGGTTCTATGCCATCATAGCGGTGATGTTGACAAATTTCTTTGCCAGGAACACTCCTTTGTCCGGTCCACACCTCAACAACAACTGGCATTTGACAACCTCAAGGACCATCTAATGAAGGCGTCCATCCTATTGCAACCCCTATGGGATGCCATCTTTCATGTACATGTGTATGCAAGTGGGTTGACCATTGGCGCAATCTTGGCCCAATTGGATGAGGAGCCCAAAGTAGACCTACCAACTCAACGGAGTAGAACGAAACTATAGCATCACAAAACATGAGGGACTAGGCATGGTTTATGACATGACAAAGCACTGGAACTAGCTCTTGGGTAGTAAGTTTATTATCATTACTGATCATCAGGTTCTCACATGTTTGTTGAACAAACCCACCCTTGGAGGTAGATTGAGCAAATGGATACTTCTTTTTCAAGAATTTGACTTTGACATTGTAGTGCAAGCTGAAAGATTGCATCAATCTATAGATCAATTGTCATGGATCTCTTTGGGAGAAGCAGCAATAGGGGTTGAGGATAAATTGCCCAATGTGGGGCTTTTTGATGTCATAGTGCTAAGGGATGAATGCTTGTTTGCTATCGATTGCTTCTCAGCATGGTATGCAAACATTGTGCATTTGTTGTCCACAAGTGAGTTTCCTAAAGGTATGACCCCCATATATAAGAGGAAATAGATCATTCAGTGGCTCCCTTCAAATGAATTAGTGGTTAGTTGTACAAGGTGGGCAAATACCACATAGGGTGCGTGCTCCCACATTCTTGAAGAGGTTCACTCTAGGATGGGGGTTGTTCATATGGCCTCCAAGGACACTACTAGGAAGAAGGTCCTGTGAGTGAACAAGGAGATCCGGTGTCCTCTACATTTGGTGGGGTGAACAAGGAGTGTTACCTAGGTTCAGTGGTGGATGCAAAAGGTTGCTTGGAGTCACTTTGCTTTGGTGATCAAGGAGGTTCAATGGGGTAAACAAGGAGGTTTTGTGTCCTCTATGTTCAATGGGGTGAACAAGGACATTAGGTGTCCTCTAGGTTCTGTGGGGTGAACAAGGAGGTCCAGTGTGCTCTACATTCAGTGGGGTGAACAAGGAGGTTCGATGTCATCTAGGTTTAGTGGTCGATGCAAAAGGTCACTTGGAGTCACTTTTCTTTGGTGGTAAACAAGTGTGGTATCACTTGCCTCTCTCTTACATTCACACACTCTCTCTCTCCACCCCATCACCTCCCTCTTACTTCTTCCCTCTCTCTCCATTCTTCCCCACCTTCTCTACTCTCTGATTAACCATAGATCATCATGGCCACCTCTCCCTCCGTGCTCTCCCTATGCTATCTTTGGCCAAAATGCTTTTCCTTCCTCGTTCCAATGCCTTATTATCGTGCCATCTTCCACTTCTCCCTCACCATCTTCTATCCTATACTATCCCGTCCTCCTGGTGCTATCTTCCACCCTTTGCAATCCCTCCTCCTTGTGCCATCTTCCCCTTTGTTTCCCCCCTCCTCCCTTGTGACATCTCCCACCCCCTTCTTCTTTGCTTCCCCTAGCCTCCCCTTGTGCCATCTCCCATCCCATCTCCCCTTGCTACCCCTTGTGCCATCTCTCGCCCCCTCACCCACCTCACCTCTTCTACCCCTCCTTGTGCCATCTTTCCTCCCCTCACCCACCTCCCCTCTTCTTTCCTCCCCCTATGCCATCCCCCCCCTCACCCACCTCCCCTCTATTGCTGCCATTCTCCCCCACCTCACCTCTGCTTCCCTCCCCCTTTGCCATCCCCCCTCACCCACCTTGACTATATTGCCCTGCTTGCGCCATCTTTCCCCCCCTCACCGGCCTCACCTTTGCTTTCCTCTTGTGCCATCTCTTCCCCCTCACCTTTGCTACTCCTCTCCCCCTTGTGCCACACCCCTCCTGCTGTGCATCTCACCCCCCCACCTTTGCAACCTCCTCACCCAGTATCATCTATCTTCCCATGTGCCATCTCATTCCCTTGTGCCATCTTTCCATGCCTTGCACCATCTCTCCACCCCTTGCACCATCTCCTACCCCCTGCACAAATTTCCTTGCTGCCTTGGCGATTTCCAGTAGCCCTCCCCTGTAAATTTCCCACCACCCCTATGTGCTTCTTTGCTTGCCATCACCTCTTTCTTCTCTCCATCATCCTGCTTGCACCCACTTGTGCCTTCCCCTCTTGCTTGCACCCCATTTGCGCCATCGTCCCTCTTGCTTTTCAACTTTCTCCTTGGCAAACCCCTTGCTAATGCCATAGAAACACATCAAATTCAAGCCTTGCCTACCCAAAGACAAGGCTTCAAGCCTTGCTTGCCCAAAGACAAGCTATGTGTTCCCTTCTATGCAAAGAATGACTTCATATGGATCCCGTTCACATCAACCTAGGCCACCTAAGCCATTAGCTCCATGACTTGCCCTCCTAGTATTATAGTTATTTCATATGAGGACTAGGACTGTTAGAGGCAGGAGCTTCTCACATGCATCTACCCACACCGGTTTTGATAATGGGGGATCAAACTTTTCACTCTCTCTTGCTACATAGAAAGTGACATCTCTAGAAGCATCTAGTGGCCCCAATGGCAATGAGCATTCCTCTAATCATCCCTCCAGGATTTGTGTAATCTTCAAGATATTCCTTGATCCATATCTGCATCTTTCATCGGTGTTATCTACAGGGGAGATTGAGGCACTATCCTTCCTAGAGTTTGATATTGTTGATTTTACTTCGGTTGATGCTCCATTGTGCACAACATTCATCTACAATTATGACATGTACTTAGGAACCTTTGAGTTCATGGGCTCGTGGCACATTCTGACCCAACTGTGGTGTCCACATATTTGCATCTTCTTACCTTCGCCATCCAGCTAGCATATGGTGAGTCTCAGATCCTGATGTCCTTTCTCATTGGTTGTAAGTGGCACAGAAGGGAGGAAGATTGCTGCAAGGCTATGATGGGGAAGAAAAGAGAAGAGGTACTTGCTCGGTATTTCTTTGTATGCTTGTATAATGCACCTGGAAATTTCTTCATTACACACAATGTTCCCTTCTCACTGCCGCTACTCCTTTTGACTTTGCCTCTCTCTTTCATTCCACGTTTCATGCCATTGTGTGCATATGTCGTCGGAGGACACATACATGCACATGTGGGCCACATCTTAACCAAGTGTGTAGTCTCAATGGTGACTCACATGTCATGGGGATCTTGAAGGAAACCGATGGAGACTCCACTCCAAGCTTCTCCACAATGCAAAGCATGATCCACCTGCAAGTGTCACTCAAGTGGCTCCCAGATTGTTGCAATGTGTTTCCATGAGAGAAAGAGTGGATGGGAGAAGAGAGGGAGAAGGGGAGGAGAAGAGGAGATTGAATGGGGATGGAGTGGTAAACAAAAAAGCAATACAAAGGAAACAAGAGAGCACCCAAAAACACTCTTGGAAGAGAAGAGGGAGCTTGTATTCCAAACTTGTGCATCTAACAATGAAGACCAAAGTCAACCACTTGGCCTTTTATAAATGTCACCTTTTGAAGGGAGGGCAACCCTAATCTCTTTATAACACTGTCTATCCTCATTCTTTTACAACAATCTTCGGCCTATTTGGATCCAAGGCACAATCCTAACTCTATGGACTTGTCACTATCCATAAAATGACGTCAGTAGCCAGTGGTGGCATATTGTTAACTAATCAGCTAACATGCCCCCTTCTTGATCTCGATCCAGTCCTCTGGATCGTGCAAAGTTCATGGTTGTTGGAGTGTTGTAAGTATTTCTTGTGCATTGGGCTGAATCTTCATTTGCTACATTGCAGAGCAGAGGGATGTAGTGGATCCTTGTTATGGGATTGTAGCTGGAAGTATGTTTGAGTGGTGATTCTTCTAGAACTGGCACCTCAGGTTTGGAGTGAGCCGAGTTGAGTACTTGTAACCATTCAAAGAAAGAGGAAGAAAGAGACAAATTGAAGGTGTAAGCTAGTAGGGAGAAGGTGTTAGTAGGGATTGATGTAAGATCCTAGTGGTGTTAGGGTTAGCAGAGTAAGTATTGTGTATTCTCGTTCTCCTCAAGTCCCATATTTGATTTGAGTGGAACTTTTATTGGATTCTCATCAGACTATGTCTTTGACCTGCCATGGTTGTAAGTCCAAAGTTTTGCATGACATTTTTCCTTACTTCTTTACTTTGAAGTTCTTTCAAAATCCATTTTATGGATTATATTTCATTGAGGGCTTTGTCTGAGTCATCAAATTGAGAGGAGTCTGATAATACACCATACAAACCCATAAAATGAGGACTATGGATGAAGAGGTTTATTGCATTTTGGGTTCTAGGAAAGTGCTCTAAGTTAGAATTGATATGACATTGGAAGGATCAAATGGTTATGTGGGTACTAGGGTTAAGCATTAAAAATAAGAATAATAAGGACAAATAAAAGGAGGAGGGAGAGTTAGAGTTAGCTAAATGAAGGGTGGGGTTTATAAATGAAAGTGAAAAAAAATCTTTGAGGATCGCAAGAAACTCATCCAAACCCCTTTTTTTTGTCATCAGAGTCACCCTACAATCAAACTCATCCTCTAGATCTGTTGATGTAGAAAATCACTTGTTGTTCTGTATGTGGAGGAGTGCATTAGGATACCAAGGGTTTGATGTGTCTTTGATGAGCCCTAGATGTTATTAGGGTTGTGTACCCTTTGTTGGTGAATATTTTCTTTCCATGGTGGCAACATTTATTAAGGTCTCTAGTATCCTTTGTTGTGGTAGGTGCATGTGGATTTACTCCATTTTTAGGAGTAGGTTCTTGTGGGTCGACTGTTATGGAGCTGATTAAATGTTGTACGGAAGGAGTGGGTTTGTATTTCTTTGTGGGAAAAGCTGATGAAGGCCTTGAACTAGCATTGCCTTGCCCTTTGTGGACTTTGTAGCAGTAGGTTCTTGTGTTACTACTCCCTTTTTAGAAGTGGTTCTTGTGTTACTACTCCCTTTTTAGAAGCAGGTTCCTGTGTCACTCTACTATCGAATGAATGCTTCATTGTTGGTGTTGTAGACTCAAACTTTTCAGGTCTCTCCTCTTACCTTTGTGACTCTAGAGGGGTGAAGCTGATCATTATATAAGCATGAGAAGGTGGGCTTCCATGTTGATGATGCTTAGGGATCCACACTGCCATCGTAAGATCTTTGAGCTTGCAATAGTCCTTCTTGATCCCATCTTTTTGGTGCCTTTGTCAATTACATCCTCTAGTATCTTTCTGGTGCCATTTTCAATTACATAATAAGATCTTTGACCTTGTACCGGTGCCTTTGTCAACAATTATATCCTCTTTCATGTTCAACTTCCATTGTCTCACCATAATAAAGTGATGTATGTCTATTGGAGCAAATGTGAGTAGGACCGTAGTGTGTTGGAGATCTTTTGTTTTTGTTGAGCCCAAGTTGCTTCTGAGAAAGTTGCCAATGAAAATAAATCATCATTCTCATTGGAAGGTTCTTGTGTGACTTGCATTGTGTTTGGCATGGTTGGTGTGACACATGTAGCTGTCACAAAGCTTGATGATGAGTTGTGAAGCTCTTTAGTAAGGGCTTTAGCTTGCAACCTCGTGATTACATTCAAGGATAATGATGACACTTGTCCTCTCTCAACACTTAACAAGTTAAGGCTTGTGGACTTAGATGGCCTTCTCATTGAGCCATCCTTAAAAGGATGGTCCACACCACACCTAGTGGAGGTGGTGTATTAGATGCTGGTGTATGTGTGATCGGCTAATTAGTTTCTCTCTTGAGGGGAAACTCATTGGATTGGTGGGGGCCATGACATGTATGACATTGAATGGGTAGTGTCTTGTCCAGTAGGTTGTTCATATATCCCATTTTTTGAGTAATTGGTAGTGCTTGGTAGATCGATATAAAGATCTTGCTTGGCATAGTGACCTATAATGCTAGACCAATTTGCATTGTCACAATATTGGGATATTTGTTTCCATAAAGGTAGGTTTGGGGTCTCCCCAATTACTAGGTAGCTCTTCCACCAATACTTGATTCCGGGGAGTACTCTGTGGTGGTGGTGGTGGTGGTTGAGGTCCTAGTACTGGCAAAAGTAGTGGAACTTTTTTGAGCCCTAAATTGCCCTTGATTGGCTGATGTGGCTCCTTCTGTTGCCAATTGTGCCAAATTGGATAGATTGGGCAGTGCAGGAAATGTTAGATGCAGCCTTTGATACATGAATTGAGGAATCACCCTAGGATAACAGCATTGGGATGTGTCATGATTAATAGACACAATGGGCACACTAGAGTGTTGGCCTGCTGTCTCTAAGATGAGGGCACTCATTAGCAGGATGGTTGCCATTGCATACCCCACATCATATATTATCTCTTTGTGGAAATAGATGGGGGTTGCTAGGAGCCTCTTTCAATGTTTTTTCCTTCCATTGTTGGCCGAACTTGTTTAATAGCTCGGTGGCCAAATCTTCCATGTTTAGCACCTTGGGCATCATGCTCACATCCTTTGTTGCTTTTGAGGTTCGGAACACCTCAAAGGAAGCGAGGATTTATCATTTTGGGGATTCTCCATCATATTATCCCCTAGGCATATCGCCATCTTGCTGCATAGCTAGAACGAGGTGGGATTCGTAGCAAACAGATGATCATGCAAGTTAGCATGAGGAAGCATGGTAGAAGCTGCGCATCACTCATCCTCTCGTGGGTCTCACATCACAAGTTTAGATATTTAATCCTAGTGATATAGTCTCTTAAGGATGCAATCTTCTTCTACTTCACCTCATAAAGTTGGTTAATCGGACTCCACTTGGGACCATTGGGGTCAAACCCCACAATGAAAGATTTATGCATCAAGGTTTAAGCTTTGAACCATTGTCTAGGCTTGCCATCAAGACTCAAGACAAAAGCATTGATCTTGTCTAGATCCTTGATATCACCAAAGGTTTCACAGATTTGGTCAAATCTCTCAACATGGGAGACTGGTCTTTTTAGAAACTTGGTGATTAGCTTAGAGATTGTGACATGCTTGATCCTTGAGGATTGGTATCCCTTCCTAGAAAAGCTAGAGGTGGCATTGTGGGCCCCCTTCCTAGTGCTGGCACTAATATTCTCATAGCTTCGTTCGTAAGGACCGTTTGTGGTACAGAAGGAGGCTGTGGAACGTTGGGCCATGTCCCATACATTGGTGCTGCTGATGAAGGGTTCCATGGATTTGATGGCACAAGGTTGGGATGGGAGGATCCATGCCCATTAGGCATTGGCATTGTGACTTGGGCCAGGTTGGGCCTAACATGTTGGACTCGAGGTTCTCTAGGGAGTGCTATGTTCCCTACAGGCATAGGCCTATAAGGGGCAGTTGTTGGGTAGGGAATATATCCCATGTTTTGTTTCCAAGGAGGAATCATATGTGCTTTCGAGGTGGAACTAAGGAGACAGGTTGGTGGGATACAGAGATATGGCGATGGGTCAGTGGGATAGGAACTCACAGTTTCACTGACTGTTTTTTAAAGATTAGGTTTTTCTGTGATAGGGGGATGCTGAACTATCTAGCCTACTTACTCTATGCAAAAAACAAGAAAAGAAAACAACATTTGAATGCGAAATGAGAGATTTCTTAAAGAGGTGATTGTCAATACTCAAAACCACTTTGATTTTCAGCACGATTCCTCATTCTTGGTTTTTTTTGTGAGTTTTAACACCATACACACCTTAGCAATCTTTCCTACCAACTCAACAGTAAAAAACATAAAAAGAAATATTCAAATGATCCAAAAAGAAAATGATAGCATCTTCTTTTTCCTTCCAAAACTCACACTCCTTCACACATTCCTCTCCTACAACTCCACTATCAAGGATCCTAGTTAAGCTTGAAGCAATGAGCAATGGGTAGATGATGAGAGAAAGGAAGTGCAATTCAAAAGCATACCTTGAACTACCCGACAGTGGCACCAAAGATGTGTGGTCTCAATGGTGACTCATGTGTTGTGGGGATCTTAAAGGAATGCGATGGAGCCTCCACTTCAAGCTACTCCTTGTGAGAGCAATGCAAAGCATGAGCCATCTACAAGTGTTACTCAAGCGGCTCCTAGATTGTTGCAATGTGTTTCCATGAGAAAAAAAGGGAAAGGGGAGATGGCATAAGAGAGGGAGAAGGGGAGGAGAATGAATGGGGATGGAGTGGCAACCACAAGGAAACAAGAGAAAACCCAAAAACACTCTTGAAAGAGAAGAGGGAGCTTGTATGCCAAACTTGTGCATAACAATGAAGACCAAAGTCAATCACTTGGCCTTTTATACATGTCACCTTTTGAAGGGAGAGCCAACCCTAATCTCTTTATACCACTCTTTTTCCTCATTCATTTACAACCATCTTGGGCCTATTTGGATCCAAGGCACAATCCTAGCTCTATGGACTTGCCACTATCCATCAAATGACATCACTAGTTAGTAGTGGCTATTATTAACTAATCGGTTAATACCTAGTCCTCCATCAGTGATGGTAGGCTACCCCTCCTCCTATCGTGGAGCACGGCTCCCATCTCACCACCCAACCCCTCCTATTACCATGGCTACATCTTTGCCTGCATCTTCTTTCACCTCCCCTACCCATGCCACTGCTTCCTCTTTAGCATCTGTGTCTTTTTTCCTCATTGCCAACCCATCATTCCTCTCTTGGTGTTGGTCCCACTTCTACATGCTCTTTTGGGATCCAATTGTCTAGTCATGTCTACATAGGTGGCGAGTGACCCTCTTTTGCTAGATGATTCCTTAGATGCTCTGACATCTTCTCTGGTGACCCCATTTGTTGATCTTACAGTTGTCTCCCCAGTGGTCAACACGCTCACTTATTGCTACCATCCATAGAGGATAGGATTCTCTTGAGCACTCGAATCTCCATTTCATGAGGAATAGGTGGTTGTGGATTCTCCACATGTTTCATAGGTTATTACTTCATACACAACCATGTCTACTTCTTTGCAGCTTGGATCTACAAGCTCACGACAGACTGTCAATTCATTTGATCTAAACCTTACATTAGCTATGGGCGTCCCTAGCACTGATGTTATGGTTTGCGTTTCTCCAACACATATGATTCCCTCTTCGGAGATACATGCTCCATATTTTGCTTGACAGCCCTCAATTTTCATGCCTCCTCAATGACCACGTACTATCTATGCAGTAGCCAGTGCTTCAGATGTCACATGTACACATGATACTACCTAGATCAATACTCTTCCAGGTTATATTTTTGCTAGTGGCTCTTTTCCTGTGCCTATTGAGTGTCCCCCCCTACATGAGAAGATATGTTGTCCATTTATCTTGCTTCATCATCAAGGCAATCATTCTTGACGATGGAAAGACATGTATGCAAGATGAAGATTAACAATTTGTTTTGAGTGGGCTGAAAAGGAAAAGCTCTCCCGTTAAGCCTGAAGAGGAAAACATAGATCAAATCTTCACCATTCCTCTACATGAGACCTTGGGTAAAAATAACCATGCAACTAAGCCACCTGCTTGTTACCTCGGGCTCGATGATCTTGCACTTATGGCTGCCTTGGAAAATGTGGAAGATCGACTATGTTTGAAGAGTTACGTGAGATAATTAATATGATTGATCACATGTCTTTCAGTGAGACATGTATGTCTGGGCTAAGTGGTGATTGCATCTACAACAATGCATCATGGATGAGACATTTGAGGAGATTTATTGCCTAGGGAAGGTGAGTGTGAAGAGGGGAGATTGAGGGGAATGGGGATTCATTCAGCATTGTACGAGGTTTGAGAGAGGGAGAAGGGGAGGCTAGAGCTACAAGCTCACTTGTTGTATTGCTATCTGAGTGGAACTCCCCTTCAGATGGCCACAAATAGTGGGAGCTTCTTTCCATTGAGAGATTTTTATACATGTTCTTGAGATTCAATCTCTACATAGACTCACTTGGACTACCTTTACATAAAATACACTAAACATACTGCTAGAGATTGAGCAAGACTAAACTTAAGCACGAAAGTAGCACAATCATGAGAGAGAAATTCATACTTCATTCATTTTATGGTATATACATTAAGAATGGAGGATTGTGATCAAGATTTGCAATTTTAAGTCATGAATTCAATGCACATAGAATTACAAGTGATTATTGGAAAGGTAGGAGACATATAATTACAAATGCATGTTGGCAAGGGGGATGTATTGAATCTTGGGAAGGAGGGACCATTGGCAAAACAATGATGGTGAGGGAGTATAAGGTTGATTTTTAATTGTTCACTCAAGGGGGGACACGAACAATAGAAATGCATATATTTCGATTGGATATTGAGAAGGGGGGAATCATGTGCAAGCAATAATGGTGGAGGAGTACCCGCTTGATTTTGAATTGTCCAAGCAAACTACAATTGTTTGCAAGAACTAGGCTTTGATTGTCCACCATTCTTAAGTGGTGATAACCCTTTTGTCCTTTTCCTTGCACTTGATGTGGCTATAGGTGTGCTTTGATTTTCCTATTTGTGTGTCACATAGTTAACCAAGATGAAGCTTAGTGACGTAACGTAGTGCATCCATTGCATGATCTACATAATCTCTTCATATTTGTGACCAAAGTGCTTTTCTATACTCCGATAGGGTTGAAAGGACTGAAAATCCTTCATAGCTTTGTGTAGTCAAGGAACAAAGTGGCATGATCTTTGGTTAATGAATGTGGCATTATTTCTTAGTGTGCATCATTCTAATCATTTTCGTATTAGTTGAGTGTAAGACCAAAGAGAGAGGCTTTCCAGATAACAATCCTGTATCGAAGACTTATTGGTTGCACTGATGGGGGAATGGTTGGACGAATTTGTAAACATGGTACTTGAGCATCTTGCACATCGTGAAGTTTTCTAGCATTATATTAGAGGATATCATGTCTACCAACAATGCAACCTTAGAATATCAAAATTTAAATTTTTCAGCAGAAGCACCCCCGTGCTGCTTTTTACTTTGAAGGGTCAAAGTTAACATAAACTATATGTGGCTCTATCACTGTGGTTTAATTTTACTACCCAAGGTAGCTTAACTTAATTATGATTAACTAATTATGGTTGATTTAAACTAGCTATAGTTTAATTTAATTAAATTTGTAACTAACTAATCCTAGTTATACAATAGTTAGAGTTAGGGCTACGGATAGCTAGTGTGGGTTAGGGTTATGTGAGTAGAAGTGAGGGCGAAGGGAGGCACCGGTCATGGTAGTTGCTAGGGGTAGTGACATCCAACCACGTAGGGTGATTGTTTTGTGAGAGAGGGTCATTAAGACACGAAGGGGAGAGAGTTGAGAAGAGGAGAGAGTTGGCGTTGGGGTAATGTTGGGGGTAATGTGCCAACTGAGTGGCATGAGCAAGGGGGTTCAAGGGGGAAATGGGGCATGGGATGAGCACCGAGTGAGGGCATTCGACAAGGGGAAGGGGGTTTAGGGTCACATGGGGATAGAGCGAAATGAGTAGGGGGGTTTGGGGCAAGGAATATGGTGTGGGTTGAGAAGCAAGAGGCGGGCTTCGAACGGGGGAGGGGGAGATGAGCTGGGTTGGTGGGAAGCGTGGGGGGGGGGAATGGGGCATGGGTAAGATTAGTAGTACGACAATGTGGGAAATGGTACCAGGTGAGAAACAAGTGTTGCAAGGGCCGTGAGGGCGGGCAAAGGTGGAGAGGGAGAGAACAGTGGGAAAGGGGGAGGGGGGGGTTCACGAGATAGAATAGTTGAGATAGAGAAACTCGTGTGGAGAGGGAGAGAATAGGAGGGAGGGGGGCTGTGAACAAAATAGGTGAGCTGAAAGAGGAAGACATAGAACAATGGTAGCCCCTCATGGGTTGTGTAACCATGGAGATATCAAGCACGCAAGATCCTAGCCCCTCTCATCAACCCTCAACAATAACTAAGACCCCTACTCAATTGCAAACCTTACCAAACACTCTAGACATTCACTACCCTCTTACACTTAACTGAGATAATCAATGGCATCATTTAACAAAAAACACCCCATAAACACAGCTAGCATAAACACATAGATAAGGGAAACGCCCTTAACAAATCAAATATCTCATCTCTAAAAAAATCTATGCTAGAGATAGGATGATCTATTAGTACCATTGCCCCATTGACATAATTCATCTTTAGCAACGACAAGTAGCTATATAAGAACCACAATGTTGGCAATAAACTTTGATATTCCACTAGTAATGACCCTAATCCATATACATAACATATTGATTATCATAGAAAACCATATTTTCATGTTCAACAATACTCTCTATGGTCAAAACCCTATTCTTATACCTTTCTTTATACTACACTATATTATGTTATTGATATGTCATTCTACCCTACCAATCATGTCCAAATCCAATCCTATCCATATGGAGCTTATGGTAGCTACAAAACCTATGGCACCTATGGACACTATGGATCAGGCAGTCCCTATTAATCCTATAGAGTGTACTTGTCTTAAGCTATAAGTCCTGATCTAACTAGACTAAAGGTGTTACTTTTGGATTGAGGCTATTCCGTATATGACTTTCATATGTTTTCAATGTTACTTTAAACAAATGCTTCCATGAATGCAAAATGGCTATTCAATTCTTCTCATATCAACAATTACAAATGACTTTTAACAAATTAAATCCAAGTTTTTATCTTTTTCTACCAATCACCTAGTTATTTATTCTCAAACCCATTGCTTCCACTTCTTTGCATTTCACTAGTTCACTATCTATGATGCACATCTCAATGCATTTCATTACTTATTCTTTCAAAATTGCTCTTTGCAAACATCTTAATTTACATATAACTCTTACTTTTCATCTTTTTGCAACTCCTAACATATATACTTTGTTTCATACTATAAGCTCAAAGCTAGCGTATCTAGTCATTGTCTTTCATACATTATATTGCAATGCACTTCCATTATTCCAAATATCAAGAGAACTACATTTTGTCAACATCCATTACTTTCATTAATTCACTGAAATCAATTATTATAGAGTTTTATGAAGAATTCAAAGCGTATGCATAACAATAATTCAAAACCACTACTCTATGTACTCATAGATTACATAACTTGTTATCTCCTTTCCATCACGGTGTCTGTAACGTCTCTGTAACGTCTCTGTAACATCCATGCACTTCTCTCCCCATCACTCAGTTAAATACTTTCTAATGCTAAATGAACTAGCTTTCCTTAAATACTAGTCCCCCCAATGACACACCAACACTAACTATGTCTATCCTCAACTATATCCATCATCTCTGACCAGTTCATTTGATGGATACCAAGAGCAAATTGCTAGTTAGCCATAGACAACAAAAGCACCTAAACAAATCTAGAGAGGGGGTATCTGATGTAGGACAAAGCATGTCATTTTATAGACTCCTCCACCACTCTATGACTGACTCACCTTCTAAAACCTACCATTGATCCTTATAAACAAGTTTCAACATTAACATCATAGTTTGTGTCATTGCATAGCCATGACAATAACTCGATCAACTCCCATCATGTGTGTATCCAGGTTTAACTCCACCAATCAAAATACATATCATTGATGACTCATTATCTACACATACCCAACCCCATCAAGGCCTACCTAGGCTCATTCTATTTTTTCCGCATCACTTATTATGTATTCAGAATCAAGTTGCCTCATTATTAGACTTTGTCTAGACCTGTTTGAACCCTTGTGGACTTGCTTAGACTTGCCTAGTCTTATCTTGACCTATAGTCTAGCACATCATTTGGATACTCCCTACATTACATCATACAAATCCACCAGAAATTCGCTACATCATTTAGATCCAGATTTAAAACTCACTATGACATAAAATTTGAGCATAACTTTCAATATAATGGTCAAACGAAAAGCAACATCAATATCAAACTACATCACCTTAGTAGGAACAACAAAGTAAACAATCCATGAAATAATAACAAAAACATTGACCTCATGGATATGTGCATGGCATCTCTCATGTGCAATAGGTGACGCATGGCTCCATCTCAAATGAGGCATGCGATGATCATGATCCAACAAAATATAACATCAATATCAAGCCACATCACCTTAATAGGCACAAAAAAGTAAATAATCCATGCTATAATAACATAAACATCGACCTAGAATGGGTATGTGTACGGCATGTATCATGTGTATGCGAGTGAAATAGATGATCATGCATGGCTCCATCTCGTGCATGAAAATGTAAGGAAAAGTGCATGGGTTCTCTCTCACATTGTAATAATAAATGCAATCCCTTAAGGTATATAGGGAAACTCATGAGTATAAATCCCCACGGAAGCAATTGAAACCATAACAATCTTGTAAAACCAAACCATCAACTTGCATGGAGTGAGCTAGTATGTTTGCAAAATCTTGTGAAAGGTGAGAGCAAACTACTTTGCCAAATAATAGACAAGTTGCTACACTATACATAGTTGTCCACATCATACTATCAAAATTAAGACATTAGGCTTGAAAGCAATGACACGTGTATTCTACAACTCCATTATTGTAATGGAAAAGTATGGGGGTATATTTATTCCTTAGAGAAATGGCATGTTTTAGTGGTTTAAAGGGTGATTCAGGGTCCATATAGAGATTATTGCACATGCAACTTTATGCCTAATAACCAGCAATGTGGGGAGTATTCATGTGTGGTAACATCATCCTATTGTAATCTTTCTGAGAAGCCTCAAGAGGTAATCTTTCTGAGAACAAAAGCGTCGTCGTGGCAACCTAAAAGGTTAGGTCAATGTTTATTAGTTTTATCGTTGATAATTGAGTTTAGCCATTACACTCCAATTTTTCCCATATGCTCTACGTGAGTGCTAGCCAGATCTTATCAAGCATCTATTACACTCCATTTTCCCCCATATGCTCTGAATGAGTGCTATCTATATACAGTAACTTCTAAATGGACCTCATCAAGCACAATGATAAGAGTTGACGTATCGGACTTTAAAAGCATAAAAATGTAACTCACTTTTTAAAACATCTATCATTTGCTTTATTCAAAAGCTAAAAGGACTTAGGACAATAACTTTATATTACTCATGCAAAAGAATATCTACATAATTTCCTTTGACAATTTCTCAACAACTGCAAGCAATCAAATAATAGAGTCAATATGTTGAGTACCTAACAAGAACTGGAACACAATGCTTAGGAAACTTTCACCCTACCCTTTAAACATAGGGACAAGCTACCTCTTAAAGGGAATTATTAGTGTGCAATCCAAACAAAGCCATGAAAGAGCTACTAATTAAAATGAGATTACTATTACGTAGTTAGCATAAATCCATTTTAATGATTCTAACCATATTTGACATTTAACATTATGTTAAAAAGCTAAATGATTCTATCAATATTTAATATTTAACATCATGTTAAAAAGCTACATGGTTAGTGATATAACAATCATGCAAAAAGAAAATTGACCTTGTTGCCCTATTTAAATCGTCCACATTACCCTAATAGGGCAAAATGGTTGAAAGAATTACAATGCTACTCATCTCCTAGAAGAACTCAAAGTCAATCACTTCAGTCAACATAGTATCCCCTAAAAGTTATGGAAGTTGAAAATGATAAATAAGGGAATGGACCAAAGGGCGACTTGATCAATTTGATGGTGACTTGGAAACTAAGCCATTCCCTTGGAGGCAAATAATGTGGTGAGGAGAGGATTGTTGCACTAGTAATGAGGAATGGACTTTAAGGGAGAGTAGTTGGGAAAATGAAGGTTTGACAAAGCGAGCCATGGTAATTGGGGAAACTTGTAAGTAAGGAGAACCGGAGAGCCATAATCCATTTTTAGGCTAAACATGGTGATGGAGGGCCCTAACCATTTGTCAAAGACATTCAATGTGGTGAATATGACAGCACATGACACATAAGCAAGGTAGGCACAAAGTGGCGGTGGCAAAGAAATAGGAGAAAAGTAGCGATAGGAATTTCAATGGTTGCCACCTCATCATGACAGAATGGCATGAGATCTTGTTGAGATCCTTCATTAGAATTGAGCGAGATTCAATGAGGAGGATTTGATGCATGTCTATGATAGAATAATCCTTTGGTAGCAGTGTGCCATGGGATGGTGTTCCTTCCTCACTAACAAGGTTTACAGAAAACACTTTTCTTAATAGATACAAAAACCTTCAACTTGAAAAATTTAAAGGCTTTTATTGAAAATTTGCAAGTTTATCACTCATCATATGTAACCCTATCACGTGAGTTCAACAGAAGGTTATTTTCAATTCCTAAATTTTACAAAAACTAATTTACATAAGGGAGTATTTAAAGTAATTTTGGGAAAAATTTATAGATTTGTATAGGAAAAGGGTATGTTTTATTAATGAAAAATTTACAGATAAGGGATTTTACAAATAATATAGACGGTTTATAGATAGTGACCCCCCCTGAGGAAATTTGTAGAGGTTTTAAAACCAACTGTTTTCAAATTTGAAGGTTAAGTTTTGAAATTGCCATTCGTTTTACATTAGACCTCGATTGTTCATGAACATGGGGAAGACTTCCATGGGCTATGTATGGGGTATGACACTTTTAGGTCTGGAGAAGACTAAAAAGCTCTAGTGGGAGTGATTGCAGTGACATGGTTTGAGTCAAGATCGGGGCATGTGGAGGGGACCAAAAAGCTTGATTTTTGTCATTCACTTGACATTAAACCTTGGGCTACATGGCCGCTTCTTGCATCAATTCGGTCTTTACACACTGAGGCACCATCTGCCATACACACTCCTCACAACTAATGGGAGAAAAGAAAACCAATGGTGGGCACTAAGGGCTTACACACCGCCCACAACACTCTTCTTCTTGAGTCCTACTTGGTTGCCATGTCCTACCCAAAATGTCCCCATCCATGGGCATCCAACTCTGGCTCTCCATGGATGGGCACCCATTCTTCGAGTCAATGTCTTACTTTCGAGCTGAATGAATCCAATATATGGGATGTTCAAATTTCTGATGCGGGCAAGGTATGTGTAAAGGATCTGTAGATGTGACACGTCCCATTTTCCAAGTTGTAAAGACCCTGATACTAGAGGCAAAGTTAGAGTGGAATTGTGTAGAGGGATGGAAATGCCCCAAAACCTTTGGGCAGCTACTGGCAATCTCTCGAAAGAACGTGTCATATGATACAAGAGGCAAAGTTAGAGTGGAATTGTGTAAGGGGATGGAAATGATTGGAGGGAAAGAAAGGAGAAGTCATGGTTGGACTTTGTGTTGGTGGGGGTGAAGGGGACAAGTGAAGAACGGTGGGCGTTAGAATGGTTTTTGCATAGTCTCAAATTCTTCTTGGTCTTTGTGTTGGACTTTGTGTGGGTGGTGAAGGGGACTAGTGAAGAACTGTGGGCCTTACAATGGTTTTTGAGGAGTCTCAAATTCTTCTTCTTCTTCTTCTTCTTTTACAAAACCACCAATTATCCAAGCACTCCATCAATCTTCTTCTTCTTCTTCTTCTACAAAACCACCAATCATCCAAGCTCTCCGTCAATCTTCTTCTTCTTCTACTACAAAACCATACAAAAACCACCAATCATCCAAGCTCTCCATCAATCCTACACTTGCTCCAAACCATCTCACTAATAGAATTTTCCAATTGTTTCCTTTCCATTCCCAACACACAGCTTTGCTCTTTTAGCTCCTCCTCTTCGACCCACTTCTTTGAGAGCTCAGCCATGGCCGATCCCCTCCCCCCCACCGGTCGCACCATCCTCGTCGCCATTGACGAAAGTGAACACAGCATGCATGCCCTGTCTTGGACTGTCCACACCTTGATCGTTGGTAACGACCTTTCCAACGACAAAATTGTTCTCCTCCACGCCAAACCCCCGCCCACCAGCGCTGTCGCCTTGGGCGGTCCAGGTACGCAAGCTTTTCCCCCTCCACACGCTCATTTTGGCGATAGATTTCATGGGTTTCACCCTAACTCTGCGAACTCATTCTCTGCACAGGTTATCTTTTGAGCGCTGAAATGCTCATTACTATAGAGAAGGCTCAGGACCGAGAGATTGCTGACTTCATGAACAAAGCTCTTCAAATCTGTCAAGAGAAGCAGGTCTCTCTCTTCCCCCTCCCTCCCTGCCCCTTTCTGTCACATCCAGTAAACGATTCACATCAAGCCATGGTCCCTTGTTTTAGATGAGGTGCCAAATTTACTCACACGTATCAAATTGATGTTTGCTACGTAGATCGCAGCTGAGACGAAGGTTGTGTCGGGGGATCCTAGAGAAGTCATCTGTGAGATGGTCGAAAAAGAAAAGGCCGACTTTCTGGTGCTGGGTAGTCACGGTTATGGAGCGATAAAGAGGTAAATGTGCAGCTTATTTCACTCTTAAGTTTTGCAGTAGGCTACTGGAACACGAGACCGTTCAATTTTGTACTGCTCGAATCGTGCTATATCTGTAATTTGGTGAAGGTAGATTACTGTTGGAGGGGCGATTCAAGGCACTCAGTTCCTGTTTTTGTTGGTGTCACTTGAGAGCGTGCTTGATTGTCTTCTCAATCCTCTTACTCCGGTATGCATGTAGTGGATTCTCGTTGCGTCCGCACAAAGCGGTACCCTAGAATGTCGGTATGATCTCAGTGGGGGATTTCACATTCTGTTATACTTTGTCTAAAAGAGGGGAAGAACACTAGCAAGACTCGGCAGTAGGAAAACTGTTCCTCCCTTGAGTGGAAAGCGAGCGCATTAATAAATTGAATAGATTTCGGAAAATGCAGAACCGTGACAAGAATTGAGAGCCCCTAAAAACTGGATGTTTTTGAGATTGCAGAACTGTATGAATGAAGAGCTAGTTTAGCGGGCTCAGGGCAGGCTGCAGGCTAGAGAAATGAACGACTGAATGAGTGAAGTTCTGATTTTGGAAGAAAGATGCTGGTATACTGCATGATTTTAGTGCTGCATGAAAATTTAGTTTTAGAAACGCAAACAAGCTGCTAGACCCCTCATCCTTTACTGTGGGTCTGATGTAGACAATTGCATTTAGTGAAGACTTTGTTTTGATTGAGGATAATCTCACTTTGACATCAGTAAGGTGGTTGAGAATATAGTTCTGTGAGTCGTCACTGAGTAGTGTGCTGCTATCTCAATGTTGGGGATTGGAGAACTGTACTACTGGGATTGACTCTCGAATCAAGGGGGGGTTAGTATTGGGACACTTAAGCATTCTGTTGATTCGAGTTTATGTTGATTAGAGTTTGTATAAGGGGACTTATTTGGTGTGGGTGCTGTTTGCAGGGTTGTTCTTGGAAGCGTGAGTGACTATTGTACCCATCATGCCAAATGCCCAGTGGTTGTAGTGAAGAATCCTCACAAGAAGTCTGATGTAGGTGACCATCATCACCATCACGCTTGAGATTTTCTCATGTTCTCCATCAACTGTCTTACATATTTCCTTCTCAACCTTGTTTAATACCCTACCACCTACTCCCCCCCTCTCATCAGGAACCCCTTGTGGTTTGCTCAGAGCATATCTACAACAAGGTGACCACCATTTTCCCACAGCTCTGTAAAGTGGATAACGACTAGATGCTAAAACTCGTTACCATAGGCACTATGCACAGTCAAAATAGTTATACTAATTAGTGTGATTTGTGTGTTTGTATTCATCACTATCCGAAATTGAGGATTTTCCATTACTGGAATGGCAGGTTGCAATATTCATAATCCCGTTCTCATAAACTGAGCTCAAACTTAATTCAACTCTGGCTCTAACCAGCCTCTCCTTACATCATTCATAATGGGAGTTTTTATTGTGCGCCCTGCAACGCTTAGAATCAGAGGAAATTCGGTTTGCATTATTAATTATGCTTTATATAGAACCAAGCTCATTTCGGTTGCAATTCATAGGCACGGCAATGAAGCATTTCAAAGGGTAATGGGAGCATTCTCTGCTATAACGAAGAAAAGTTATGGATGTCTTAAAACAAGAGGTATCTTTCATGGGGGATTTGTAATGAAGAGACTTAACAATGTTGTTGCTTTTTTGTACCTTACAAATATAATCATGTTGTGTCTTGTAATAGAGAGGTAGCTGGTGACATTCAAGAGCATGCTTAATGTAAAGAAGAGAGTTAAGAGACTTGAAGGGAAGCATGTGAAATAGTTCTAGTTTGCTACCTAGTGTTAAAGAACACTACGTACATTGAGGAAATGTGATAACATGCGTCTCGAGCAACAATGCTGAATGGTTGTAAAAGCGCCTTAAGCTATAACACATCACATTCCTCAAAAGTACATTTATATTACATGTCTTGATAGTATGTAAGTTCTTTTTCCGAAAAATGTGGCACATGCCAAGTGTAATCTAATCATCATGCCTCTAAAAAAACTCTTAAGGACAATACATACCTTAAGGAAATGTGATAACACGTGCCCCTAGCATGCTTAATTAATTGAATCCCACTTGTGGACAACTTTGGTTTCTTGTGTGTGAGAAAACATTTTCAAATGCAAATATGTGAGAGCAACCATGATCCAGCACAGTCTAGCAAGTAAACTTGTGACATCATGATTAGATGACCCGTGCATGTGCCACTTTTACCAAAAAAAACTGATGTACTATCAAGATGTGTAATGTAATCAAAACATAATGTACTTTGAGGGCTATGATGTGTTATCGACTAGACACATCAGCAGCGTTTTCATCTGTAACTTTAAAAGTTGCTTTGATTTAAATTAAGGCTTTACAAGTAGTATAATGTACAATTGCAAACTATGAAAGAGCTAAGAGTGTTGTTTATAGCGAGCATAGAAAATCCTCTTTGCTCTATAAATCCTTTCTAGATGCAATAGATATGAAATGAGCCAAGGATATGACATTCTTACACAAGTGGTTTCTCTCATACAACTTTATGTAGCTTTTAGGTTAGTGTCATTGGGCAAGCTCTACTTATTCTTCAGTTGTTAACATGGTTAGTGCTTCAGGAAGATCGGGGATTGGAGAACTGTAGCATTGGGATTGACTCTTGAATCAAGGGGGGTTAGTTGTGGGACACTTAACGCATTTTGTTGATTCGAGTTTATATTGATTAGAGTTTGTTTGTATAAGGGGACAGTCGGTGTGGGTGCTGTTTGCAGGGTTGTGCTTTGAAGTGGTGAGTGATTATTGTGCCCATCATGCCAAATGCCCATTGGTTATTGTGAAGAAGCCTCACAAGGAGTCAGATGTAGCTGACCATTATCACCATCACGCTTGAGATTTTCTCATGTCCTCCATCAACTATCTTACATATAACCTTCTCAATTTCGTTTCATACCCTACCACCTACTCCCCCCTTCTCATCAGAACCTTGTTGGTGTTGCTCAGAGCATATCTACAACAGGGTGACCATCATTTTCTCACAACACTTTAAGGTGGATAGCGACTAGATGCTAAAACTCGTCACCATAGGCTCTATGCATAGTCAAAACAGTTATATTAATTAGTGCGAGTTATGTGTTTGTATTCATCGCTATTTGAAATTGAGGATTTTCCATTACTAGAATGATAGGTTGCAATATTCATAAAGCCTTTCTCATAAAATGAGCTCAAACTTAATTCAGCTCAGCTCTAACCACCCTCTCCTCACACCATTCATGATGGAAGTCTTTTAATTCTTTTATTGGGTGTCCTCCACACTTAGAATCAAAAGAAACGAGGTTTGTATTATTAATTAAGCTTTATATAGAACTAAGTTCATTTCGGTGGCAATTCATAGGCAAGGCAATGAAGCATTTCAAAGGGGATTGAAGGGTAAGGAGAGCATTGTTTGTCTATTACAAAGAAAAGCTATGGGTGTCTTAAAACAAGAGGTATCGTGCATGGGGGATTGGTAATGAAGAGACTTAACAATGTTGTTGCTTTTTTGTACCTTACATCACATTCCTCAAAAGTACATTTATATTTCATGTCTTGATAGTACGTAAGTTCTTTTTTTGTAAAATGTGGCACATGCAAGGGTCATCTAATCATCATGCCTCTAAAAGAATTCTTCAGGACACTTTATGGAAATGTGATAAAATTTGCCCCTAGCATGTTTAATCAATTGAATCCCACTTTTGGACAACTTTGGTTCTTTGTGTTTGTGTTTGATAAAACAAAAATTTAAATTTTCATATGTGAGAGCAGCCATGATCTCAGTACAGTCTAGTAAGTAAACTTGTGACCTCATGATATAGAAGACCCTTGCATGTGTCACATTAACAAACAAAACTAATATACTATTAAGACGTGTAATATAATCAAACATGATCTACTTTGAGGACTGTGATGTGTTATTGGTTAGGGGATTGTTTGATACATCAGGAACTTTTTCATTTGTAACTTTAAAAGTGCTTTAATTTAAATTGAGGTTTTAGAAGTAGAGTAGAATGTACAATTGCAAAGTATGAAAGAGTTAAGAGTGTGTTGTGTATAACAAAGCACATAAAATCCTCTTTGTTCTATCAATCCTCTCTGGATTCAATAAATATGAAATGAGCCAATGATATGACATTCTTACACAAGTGGTTGCTCTCATACAACTTTATGTAGCTTGCAGGTTATTGTCGTAGGGACAAGCTCTAGCTAATCTTCAGTTGTTAACATGGTTAGTGCTTCATCAGCATTCTATCATCCATGCCATTAGTTTTCTTAGCTCTCTTTTTTCTCAAGAAATTAAATGCAAGGTTCGCAGAATGAGCCAATGGTATTTGAAATGCTTTTGTAAAGGGATGAAGGCTGGAAAAGGACTTAAGAGTTAGGGTTGTGGATGTGAGCCTTAAAACCCTCCTATACATTTTTGTAGAGTATGATGTTTCTTTTTGGGCTAGCCAACAAAGTCTCAAGTTGTTTTCTTCCCCTCCTGTCTTTTTTCCATGCGTGCGTGCATGTGTGTGTGTGTGTGTGTGTGTGTGTGTGTTTGTGGATTTTACAGAAAATGTGTGTATGTGTGTGTATTTGTCGAGGTTGGGTGGGTGTGTGTGTTTGTGTGTGTGATATTTTTTTTTGTCATAGCTAGAGCTCACCTTTGAAGGCCATAGCAAAGTTGGTATTTACTTCTAGTCACCATTCCATGGCGGCAGCAGCTCCGAGCGCACCCAACAAGATGAAGCATTTCCCAGCTTCTCAACTTACAATGTAGTCTCAATAAGGTGAAGCAGAGTTTTGTGGGGAGCTTTGTAAGTTGCTTGTTTGGAGGTAGCATCGGTACTCAGCTTATCGCTTCATTTCTTTCTTTTTGATATGGGTTGGGCCGGTGATTTGTACTCTTGATCTTCCGTAAAGTTTTCTAGGCTACAACAAGTATCATCTGCTACTTGCTGCCTACATTTTTACTGCTTCTTCCTTGGTGTGGTCTTGAGCCCTGCTTCAATGCGTGATGATATGGCATGTTCTTTGACTTCTACTACTACTGTAGACAAGGTTCTTGGTCGATGTGCCCCTATTGTGGAACCAAAATGTAGATATACTGATGCTCCCAATGATAATATAGTGAAAACCTTGCATCTCATGCCAACCTGGATGCACAATATGTCCATGACTTGGTTCATGAAGACTTTCAGCACAACCACTGTTATGGATAAAATTGTTTAAGGAAAAAGGCATTAATATGTGTGTGTGTTTGTATGTGTGGCAATAGTATAATAAAATAAGAAACTTGGGATGTCCGAATTTTAGTCTTGGTGTGATGACATCTTGGATCCTTCAATTTGATGGAGCTTACAAACCTTCGACCAAGGCTACTGGCATGGGTGTGAAGCTCACTTCGTCGAGTGGTGAGGAGTATTGTTACAGCAAGTCTGCACCTGCAAGTACTTGCAATCAAGCCGAGTACTCGGTGCTCATTTTTGGGCTACAAAAGGCACAAGAACATCATGTCAAGCAACTTGAAGTGCAAGGAGATTCTCAACTAGTGTGTGAACAAGTTAGTGGAAGGTGGAAGGTGCGGAGCAAAGGCTTGGTTCCACGACATCAACAAGCATTGGAACTTTGCAACCAATTTGAAGAGGTAAAAATTCAGCATATCCCTTGAGCTCGAAATCTAGTTGCTGATTTCTTGGCATGTGAAGCTTGTACTTCAATCACGCATGACGCGAGTGGAAGCACCACCGAACAAAGCCGCAAGCCACGAAGGAGGGTGATCATTTGTAAGGAATGCAAAGGTTGTGGTAATCATGAAACTAAGTGTTGGGCATACTTGATAGGAGTTCACCAACTTTGGAAGATCATCAGAAAGGTCCTCAAGGACATTGCTCAAAAGAAGGATGCCAGACTGCACACCCCTTGAAGAAATAGCATGGTGACTATAAGAACTGGAAGAAGCTGAAGGTGATGTGCAAGCTCTCCAACTGTTGACATTTGTCATGGCATTCTTGTTTGCCTTGATGAATAACCTCATGCAGCGCTGTGTCTCTAACCCTCGCTTGTAAAGATGGATGTGATATCATGAGGGTTGGTCCTTTTAAGATTGTCTATGTGCTATTCTATGCTGAAGATTCTTCCCGTGTAGTATTTCACAATACACCAGTCACACCCTACCGTGCCTATGTGTGCTTTGTGGATGTATCTTCACCCGATTTTCAGTTCAAGCTTCCTCTTTCTATTGTTTGTCCATAGATAAGCCTCGTCTTGGCTCTCTCTTTTCCATCTTCTAAGCATGGCTGACATTCCTGTGTTTTGTGGACGGGTGGAAGAAAATCCAAATGAGTATCTTGTAGCCTTCAAGCGTCGTCGTGTTTCTCTCAACTTTCTTACTGAAGACAGATGGCTATTGGTTCTTCCCACATTTCTAGAGGGTTTGGCTCAAGTGTGGTATGAGAAGCAGGCCGACGACGTTCGCCGAAGCTGGCCAAGGTTGACAGTAGCGATGATTGAGTATTTCGACAAAGAAGAGGAGCCGGAGAATGTGTACCTGTAGGTGGCAAACTTGAAGCAGTCAGAAGGTGAGACGGCGCGTCGATATGTGGATCGAGCGGCCGTGCTCCTAGACCGTTTAATTGCCACACAGGAGGACAATGCCGGATTTCAAGCTGGAATGACTCAGCATGTGCTAGGCTACCTTGTAGTAGGAGCAAGTGATGAATTCCGCCTCAAGCTTAAATGGGAGAATCCATAAACTATGGTGCTAGCACATGAGATTGCTCAAAAGTTTGATAAAGTTCAGTCTGACCCCGCTTCAAAGAAGACGATTGTCCCTCCGCAACCCCCTCAATTCCTACAACAACAACCTGGGGGGTCTAACTCAGGGGCATACCCCCACCCCTCATCAAGGATGTATCCACCGCCTCCACCTCAAATGTATGGTCCTCCCTTAGATGCTTACCCTCAACAAGGTGTATATTCTCACCCTCCACCTCGAAGATTTCCCCAGCCTCACCCACAAGTCCCCCTCCTTTCTACTCCCTCGGCCCCTCCAGCTAAAGAGGCCCCCCCTGCAACAAAACCTGGAGTCAATGACCTAGCCAAGGCCCTGAATGATCTTCGGCTTGAGATGGTGGGCATCAGAAATCAAGCCAACCGCCCTCCAAGAGACCGTGCTACTGTTGTATGCTACGAGTGCCACCAGAAGGGTCATTATCGCACAGAATGTCCCAATATTCCAAGGGTGAATCTTCTAAGTGAATCAGGCACTGAGGATTCTAATGTAGAGATCCTTGACCTTGGGAAAAGAAGTCATACCACCTCGGACCCCTCTCCAAACCGTGGACCGGGCTGCCCCAGGAAGAAGGTGTCCTTCTCAGAGCCCTTAGATGCTGAGATGGCAGACCCACCAACCGAGAAGACTAAAAGATCCCGCAGGAGTAAGTGGTCACCCTCGGATTTTCCCATCGGCTTGGGGCAAGAAGACTATTCGGTAGTTTAGGACCTTGCTCATCGCATCACGCTCCCTTAACTAATAGCATTAAACCTTAAGGTGAGACGTGAGCTGCAGCAAGGTCTCTCAACAAGGAAGAGCAAGAAAAAGGGAAAGGTACGAGAGGTATCTTCTATCTCTGAAGAAATTGATCGGCACCCACATACAGTAGATGTCATCATAGATAATTGCCGTGTCAAAAATGTGTGTGTTGATGGGGGAGCTGCATGTAATATCATGGTGCCCCGAATCATGAAGAAATTGAATTTGAAATGCACAAGGCGTTCCTCCACTCGAATCAAGGTAGTAGATGGTTGACAACTCGCCACCCTAGGAGTCATTGAGGATCTGCCCATCACTGTCAATGGGTTGACCACCACCGTCAATTTCTATGTAGTGGACATTGAAGATACAGGAAGGAGTTACCCAACCATACTCGGGAGACCATGGTTGAGAAAGAGTGATGTAGTCAGCTATTGGAAGACAGGACACATGTCTTTTGGTGCTTCTAAGGAGAAGATCCCGGTGCCACCTGGTGCCACGAGCCGAAAGAAGAAGAGGAGCAAGACAGTGATACTCTCTCATCCTCGGTGTCTGAATCAATGGAAGAATCAGACGAGGGGGAGGAATTTTCAGAGGAGGAAGTTTACATGATGGGGGTGTCTCCAACCCCGCCACCTATAGAAAAGGTAATAGCTAGTCCTCAACAGTTTGAATCTATGCTTTCCCTAGACCTCACTCCAAGTGAGAAAGACGAGTTCCTAGAAATGTTCAAAGATTTCCCTGACCTCTTTGCAACTAGCTACCACCACCTTCGCCATGTGACTGCCATAGAGCACAAGATAGAGCTGAAGCCTGATGCGAAGCCTGTGGCTCAGAAGTATCGGAGATTAGGGCCCTTGCAGACCAATGCTTTGTGCTCGGAGTTGCAAAAGCTTGTAGAGGCTGGGTTTATTGTTCCGGTTCACAATACCGAAGTGGCGGGTCTGCATCGACTATAAGAAACTCAATACAGCCACCAAGAGGGATCATCATCCTCTGCCCTTTCAAGACCTCATTCTTGAGAAAGTAAGTGGTCATGAGATGTATACTTTCTGTGATGATTACTCTAGGTTTTATCAAATCAGAATTGCCGAAGAAGATGTGCTTAAAACCACATTTGCCACACCCTAGGGGACATTTGCATTCAAAGTAATGCCATTTGGCCTCACCAATGCTCCTGCTACCTTTCAAAGATTTATGCAGATGGTGTTTGCTCCTTATTTGGGGGATTTCTTGGAGGTCTTTTTAGATGATTTCTGTATATTCTCGTCACGTAAGGAGCATGTCATGAAGGTTAGATTGGCCTTCCAAAGGGTCAATGATGCAAATGGCAGTCTCAACCCTGAGAAATGCACCATTGGAGCCACTCAAGGGAGGTTACTGGGACATATTGTCTCATCCGAGGGCATCAAGCCTGACCCCGAGAAGGTAGAAGCTATACTCAAGCTCTCCTCGCCAACAACCAAATGTCAGGTACGCTCATTTGTCAATCTAGCAGGATACTATCACCGCTTCATTGATCAATATGCTGCTTTGACACGACTCATGACTATGCTATTAAAAGATGGGGTTGATTTCTCTTGGGATGAGGATTGTGATCATGGGTTTGCATAAATCAAGAATGCTCTGGCTTCAGAACCCATTCTACGCAATCCAGATTGGTCAAAGACTTTCTATATCAATCCTGGGTTTGGTGAGCACACTCTGGCAGGTATTCTTCTCCAGCAAGGGGAGGATCGGTTCATGTATCCCATTCGATTTGCTTCTCGACAATTGCTCGACACTAAGCGATGCTATTCAGAGGCTGACAAGCATGCCTTGTCTTTGGTGTTTTGCATTGAGAGATTTAAGCATTATGTGGCTGGAAAGTCCTTCATTATACTAACTAGCACTGGTCTTGCAAAGCAGGTTCTTCAATTACCAAATCCCATGGGCCGGTTGGCCAAATGGTTTGCAGTTCTACAAGAATATGATTTTTCTTTCAAAATTGTAAAAGGGGGTTGTTCCAACTTGAAGAATGCTTTGATTGATTTAGAGGAGTGCCTTGATGTAACCCTTGTAGCGGCCATAGAAGTTGGGGATCCATGGTATGGTGGTATCTACAGGTTTCTGACTGATTTCTCCTTTCCTCCGAAAAGTACTAGCTATGAGAGAAAGAAGATCCACAGAGATAGTAGGCGCTACACCCTCCTTGATGGGGTGTTGTACCATCAAGGCATGGATGGGGTACTAAGGCGGGCCATTGATGCAGATGAAGTGCCTAAGGTATTGAAGCATTATCATGATGGATTTTATGGAGCCACTATTCCAGTGACTATATAGCTAAGAAGATTTTACATGCTGGATACTATTGGCCGACCTTGTTTAAGGATGTCACTATTCTTTGGTAGGAAGGATTTGCGTCCTAGGCAACATCACCCAGTGATGTCCATCCATCCGTTTCAGAAGTGGGGAATAGATTTTGTCAGGCCCTTGCCCATGACTACCCGCAAAAAGAAGTATCTTTTGGTAGCCACTCAGTATGTCACTAAGTGGGATGAAGCTATTGCCCTCCCCATTGCAAATGGTAAGGCAGTTTTAAATTTCATATTTGAACGTATCTGCACAAGATTTGGGACACCCATGGAGATTGTCTCTGACCATGGGAGTCCATTCTTAAATGAAGCAGTGGAGTTACTCATGGATCGCATGGGTATTGATCATCACACTTCTAGCATCTATTATCCGGCATCCATGGGTCAAACAGAGTGGACCACTGGCCTCCTTTGTAAAACCATGGGAAAAATGGCCACAGGGAACAAGAGCCAATGGGATCAGAAGGTCACTGAAGCCGTGTGGGCTTACAACATCACTCATAAAACATCTACAGGTCACACTCCTTTTGAGTTGGTGTATGGTACTGAGGCAGTTTTACCACTAGAGATAGAGATTCCGGCCTTGAGATTGGCACAGGAACAGAGGATGACAGAAGATGAACATGTAGAGGCTAGATTGGTACAACTTGAGAAGTTAGATGAAACCCGACGCCTTGCACTACACTAAACAAAGATCCAAAAGAATCGACAAAAGGCCCACTTGGATGCTAAGATTCGCAAGGGATGGGAAAGACACTTTGCTGAGGGGGATGTTGTGCTATGCTTTGATAACAGATTGGACCACCAAATGGATAAGAAGTGTCTGCCACTGTGGACTGGTCCATACAAAGTCATTAAGGAATGTAGCAATGGGTCTGTATAAGTTTAGGAGCTGCATGAACTATATGGCAAGAAGGTGATCAACAAGCGTTACCTCAAGCCTTTCTTTGTGCGTGATGGACCCAGGCATGGAAATGCTGTGCATTCCCTACCTGAGGGGGGGAGCTGTTATGGATAAAATTGTCTAAGGAAAAAGGCATTAATATGTGTGTGTGTTTGTATGTGTGGCAATAGTATAATAAAATATGGTGTACATAGGGCCCAGGGTTGAGGTGGCAGGGCATGACCATGTGCCACCCTTCCACGTAAGAGGACCCATAAGGTGTGTTGTACATAATCCATGATAGTAATTTTATAAAATGTAAGGTGGCATGGCTCCTCCATGTGCCACCCCTCCACCTAGGCTGCATTTAGTGAGATATGGCTCAAAGTCCATAGGAGTAGTAATATAAAATAGGTGGAGATGGATATTATATTGGGTTATTTCCTCCATATAGGATAGGCCCATGTGGGGGAGGTATAGAAGGTCCAAGAGAGCAAGTTAAATAATGGGGAAAGTAGGATGAGGTGGCAAGATTCCTTGTGCCAACCCTCCACTTGTCCTCCTAGAGGTTTGAACATATTATAAAATTGGGAAGAGACCAAGGGAGTATCATAGACTTGAGATATGGGGCTTGATTTATGTGGAAAATTGAGGCAAAGGGTTGTCGCACACAATTGAGAGTGCGTAACCGCCTAGCCCACATGGGATACTTTTCCACACAAACCATGCATGTGGGAGGATGCATTACTTGGGAGAGACCCCCTCTTTTGGCTATAAAAGGAGGGGGCTATTCCTTGATGAGACATGCTCATTCTTGTAAAGCCACCTAGCTAGTACTTTGATATTTCCCTCTCATCCTTTCTTTCAAATAAAGCATGGTCCTCTTCCCTTGATGTCTCCATCTTTACATTCCTCCTCCTATCATGTACATGCTTCTCTTCCCCCTCTCCCTTTCCCCTTGTGTCATAGTCTCCCTCTTCATTCCCTCCCCTTCTAATTCCTTTTCCCCTCCCATGATAACGTTTCGCCCTCACGATCTCCTTTCCTCTATGGCCCTCGAGCGTCGCCATGCTTAGCCTCTAGCCTCTGGTCCTGATTTCTTTTCCGGCTAATACCACATGAGTTGGACAAGCCCATAGTAGTCTTCCCATACAATATTGCTTTGCCTTCTATTGTCTCTCTCGTTAGAAAGTACTTAGAAGATGCATCTATCGAGCAAGAATATGCCTTTGGTGGATGATGTTGTAGGGAGATGTAGTTGAGGGAGTATATTTAGAAGATGCATCTATCAAGGAAGATACCATTGGTGGATGATGTTGCAGGGAGATGTGGTTGAGGGAGTGCCTTCTATTATCTTTGTTGTTAGAATGTACTTAGGAGATGCATCCATCAAGGAAGATGCCATGGATGATGTTGCAGGGAGATGTGGTTGAGGGATTGTATTTTGGTATGCAAGGTTTCTATGAAGTGGTCCTTACTGAGCCTAAGGATTGAAATGCATTTCTTGAGGCATCACCATTGATGTTTGAAACACAGATGGTCCATGTCTTATCGTGGTCTCTTGCCAAATATTACAAGGTTCTTATATGACATTATTGCCCGATGTGGGTGGAGGTGATTAACCTCCCTGAATATACGTAGAAGGATCTTCCTTTCATTGCTACTCTCTTGGTAAGGTGGTTTGTAGTCCTCATTCAATAGGGAGTCAAAATAGATTCGACATTTTGTGGGACATTGAAATGCCTACTATCCACTCTATTGCTATAGATCTTGAGAATGTGAATATGGATGCTAAATTTTTTGAGCTCAAATGGGGAGTATTGCAATCCATGCTACAGATGTCACAAGTTAGGTCATGTTTTTGCAAAGTTATGTTGTATCAACCTCCCCTAGAGGTAGTATTGCAACACGATTTTCTTGTGTCCAACAAAGTGATTATTGATGTAGAGGAGTGGACCATGTGATTTATCGGGGAAGAATTGTAGTTGGCAACAAGAAGCCCTCCTCCCCAAGACTATTATTTTAGACTTGATAATTGCAAAGTTAGATATAGGGATGAGACAAGTATCCTTTATAAGAATTGTTGCCCCCCCCATACTCTAGAGATAGTAGAGACATGATGGTAGGTATTTCATAATATCTAGTTTCTTGGATCCTTAGTGCTTCAACAATGCACTTGCAATGAGGCATTGTTACATGTATGAACAGAAATCATAAATAATACAAAGTGTTGTTTAAGATTTTATTTATTAAGTTTGCACCTCGAGATTGATGTCTCTCTATGCTCTATGAATGATAAAGTGATAAATATTTGTAATTTTAAATATGTGTGAATATTTGTATATTTGTATTGTGTAAAAGAGAGAGTGTATGAGAGAGATAGATAGCAATTAGAGTGTGCAAGAGAGATTGTGTGTGTGTGTGTGTGAGAGAGAGAGAGAGAGAGAGAGAGAGAGAGAGAGAGAGAGAGAGAGAGAGAGGGAGGGAGGGATTGAGGAGAGAGAGAGAGAGAGAGAGAGAGAGAGAGAGAGAGAGAGAGAGAGAGAGAGAGAGAGAGAGAGAGAGAGAGAGAGAGAGAGAGAGAGAGAGAGAGAGAGAGAGCATTAACACAACAACACAATGCATCCATAGACGCATACAGAGACGCGTTTTTGAAGCTTTAAAAAAAATTATAGGTGTGTCTATATAACAAATAGACATGCATATAGATGCGCTATTAGAAACTTTGTAGAAATTAAAAAAAAAAAAGAAAGACGCGCTCATAGACGCTCTACAGAAAATTTTTTAATAAAAAAAGCAAAATTTTGTGTGGTTGAACAGAATGCTGTGTATGCAGTGTGGTTGCAGGAATCCCATTTCCACAGGAATCCCATTCAATTCTTATAGCCAACTGCATTTTAATTAGCATGGTTGGCATTTTAATTAGCACGATTCCACGCACATCTATAGCCAATGATTACAATTCCAATGAATAAAACATTACAACTCCAAAACGTTTAGTTCACAAGGCATTCATTGATAGAACATTGCACAAGGAAACTGAATGCCAAAAAAATAAACATTATTTAAGTACTTTTAAATACTTGGGGGGGCGCTCGAGTAGCCCGGATATACTGCTCCTCAGTAATCAACCCCTCATCATAGAAGTGCCTCCATGTATGTCCTCTGCGATGTCCACGATGGTAGGTTGTCTCGACAGGAGTAGAGTACCTACCCATGATATCAAGCTGCAAGATGACACAATTTGCGAAGGGGTTAGTACAAAGAAACAACTTCCTAATAAACCACATAAACACAATATAATTTGAGATCGATAGTTACAAATTGGTCCTCCCATGAGTCAACACCCCCTCCTCCAAAATGCACATTTTCATGTTGCTCCATTTGGATCCGCCGTGCCTCCACATCTTGCAGATTGGGGTCTACCTTTGTTGCCTTCATTGCTTTCTTCCACTCATGCTTATGAGTGGTGTGGGGCTAGCCCCTTGGTGGTTGACCTCCCTCTCTCCTGGAAATATCGGCTAGTGCATGTCTCTTAAGCAAAGATCCTTTATTGGCAAGTATAACAACAATCTTTGACTTTGCCCCTTTTTGGATGCTCTTTGTATGGAATAAAGCAATCTCTGTAGTTGTTAGCAACTACAGAGCACATGAAGGCCATGATGTCCTTCCCCCTTGCATCCATCAAGATGCCTCCTCTATGAGTGATGTCATAGAATATTGTACCATCGCCCCCACCATTACCCCCCCAAAGCACTGTGCCATGCTCCCCCCCGAGCTCTCCCTACTACTATGCCTACTGCCTTGTCGTGGACAAGCTAGTATGCTGGGCACTTGTCTCTAGAGAAGGGACTCTCGACTGCACGAGAGTACACTGGCAGCTCTGCAAGGGAGAAGGGCCTCCTGATTGCAGGGGGGAGAAGGGACTCCAGACGGAGCGCTGATGATTGCGGAGAAGGGACACTAGATCATAGGGGAGAATGGACTCTTGATGATCCGAGAGAAGGCTGGTGGCTCTATCGCCTATTGGGCTATCACAACTCCATAGAAGTAATCTCAGTTGGTGTGGGGTTGGGGTGATTTGGAGTCTGTACTGTCGACTCCTGGGGGGTGTTTTGAGTACTCGTCATGTATGTGTATAACTCCTGAGGAGTGGGAGGGTGCCCCAAAATGTTATATAATTGTTGTAATAGGGCATCCTGAAGATCAGGTGAGGCTCTTGAAGAGCTTCTTGGCCACATGATGAACCATAGAAAAGAAGAGAAGAAGATTTCCATCATGCATGCCCTCTTTCCATCATGCATGCAATCTTGTGATTTCCATCATGCATGCCCTCTTTCCATCATGCATTCCCTCTATCCCTCATGCATGCGATCCCGTGATTTCCATCATGCATGCCCTCTTTTCATCATGCGTGCGATCCCGTGATTTCCATCATGCATGCCCTCTTTCCATCATACGTGCGATCCCATGATTTCCATCATGCATGGCCTCTTTCTTTATCCCGCCCCCATGTTGCAGTCCAATTTCCCTCATGCAATTACTTATTTCCATCATTTATGCAATCCCTTATTTCCTCACAAATGCTAAAGGCATTGAAAATTTGACTTAAACAAGCATGCAAGGGAAAGGAGAAAGGAAAGAGAAGGCAGGATGTGAGAATGGAAAGAGGAGGGAGAATGAAAAAAGAAGGGGGAACGGATTAAGGGGAAGGGGATTGAGGAGGGAGAACAGAAGGAGAAGGGGAAGGGGAAAGGGGAAGGGGAAGGGGAAGGGGAAAGGAGAAGCGGAAGGGGAAAGGGAAGGGGAAGGGGAAGGGGAAAGGGGAAGGGGAAGGGGAAGGGGAAAGGGGAAGGGGAAGGAAAAAATGCATGTTTGGAACTGTCTGTCAGAGCATGTCTATAGAGATGGCAAACAGCGTGTTATAGGTGCGGCTACTTATTTTCTTAAAAAATTTGATGTGCTATTAGACACCCCTATAGATGTGCTCTAATAGACGCTTTTTGACAAAAAGGTGAAAAGGACATGCGCCCGACCCCAAAAAGAACAACAGTACCAAAAACATCATTTCCTTGCATATGACAAAGGACGAATCCAAAGAGAACAACTTGCAGAGAAGACCAACCACCAAGAGACTTACCTTAGAGGTATGGAAGCTTCTTGTCTTTCTTCAAAGCTGCCTCTCCTTCTTCTCTTCCTTGTTCACCCTCTTCTCTTGTATGCTTGGGGATGATGTGTATGCTTGGAGATGAGTGTGAGTGCCTGGAGATGAGTGTGTGTGCCTGGAGTTGTGTGTGTATGCTTGGAGCTAGAAATCTTGACCTGTGTATTGAAAGGAAAGAAAGCACGGCGCTAAAAGTAGGAAATGAGCTGAAAGTAGGTTTAAAAACTAGTCTGTAGTTTGCGCGTCTATCAGTGCATCTACACTGTGTTTTAGATGCACCTATATACACATTCCACAATACAGACACGCTATAGAGTTTTCTCATTAAATACTCAAGGAGGAACACATTTTTTAGGTTGTTTATTTGTAGGATGTCTTCATCTTCAACAAGTAGCTCCAGCAAGGATGAATCCCTCTGTATCCACCATTGTGAAATATGGTTGGAGCAAAATATCAAATTTATTGTGAACGATGTCGAGGAAACATGTATCGTGCATGTAGAATTATACTCAATCACATCTACAAGAACAGAGAATGGGATGCGACCGTATCCCAGGTAAGTGTTAAAGCATTGATGTTGATTGAGATACCTATGGGTGTTAGACACGCTTTTAGATGCTACACAGAGTTTGACATTTACAACTCATGCAAGAACACATTTTTTGGGTTGTTTATCTGTAGGATGTCTTCATCTTCAAGAAGTAGCTCCAGTGAGGATGAATCCCTCTGTATCCACCATCGCGAAATGTGGTTGGAGCAAAAAATCAAATGTATGTGTGATTGATGTCGTATCGTGCACACAAAATTACACTCAATCACGTCTCAAAGTACGGAGAATGGGATGCGACCGTAAACATGGTAAGTGTTAAAGCGTTGAGGTTGATTGAGATACCTATGGGTGTTCATGTGTTTGATATACGATCTTTTTTTAATTTGATACATGATGCATTGCCACATCTGCATATGTTTCCCTATGCTCGTCATGAGGAGACAAAGCGTCGATGATATGAGGTGGGATCTTTAGGAGGGACTGTTACAGAGTGGAGTGATGGTGATAGTAGCCCTCCGCCATTACCTCATGAGGCTATGGATGAGGAGGTGTTTGATGATATGGTGTGGGATTTATTTGTCCTCAAGTAGGGATGATAGCATGGATTAGGATGATCTTTTTACTACAACATCGACACCACTGTTTGAGGGATGCACATTCTCTATTCTTGTTGACTCTGTGCCAACATGAACTTATGAAAAAAGAGAAGGTGTTACAACTTTGTGATACAACTTTGTGTTACAACTTCTAGACACAACTTTGTGTTACGACTTTGTGTAACAACTTTGTGTTACAACTTCTACATGAAGAGAGAGAATGTGTTACGACTTTGTGACACAACTTTGTGTTACAACTTTGTGTAACAACTTTGTGTAACAACTTTGTGTTACAACTTTGTGTTACAACTTCTACATGAAGAGAGAGAATGTGTTACAACTTTGTGATACAACTTTGTGTTACAACTTTGTGATACGACTTTGTGTTACATGCAGAGAGAGAAGCTCTCCAACTTGTATAAATACCCCATAATGGAATGAAGCCCACACTCTTTGGGGCATTGTGTTGAGTCTACTTGGTATTCCAAGCATTTGTCTCAAGTGTCCATGCTTCCTTGCACTGCACGTCCAAAAGCATGTCCTAACCTTGCAACCCTTCTCCCTCTCCCCCAACCCTGCAACCCACCCTCTCCCTCTCCTCCTCCCTCCTCCTCCTTCCTCCTTCTCCTCTCCTCCTCCTCCCTCCTCCTCCTCCTCCTCCTCCTCTCTCCTCCCCCTCCCTCCTCCTCTTCTCTCCTCCTCCTTCCTCCTCTCTCTTCTTTCACCCATGCTCTTACATCTTCTTCCTCTCCCACTCCTATGCTTTCCTAAACCCTTTGTTCCTTAACCCTTAAACTCCATGATCTACGAGGGAGACGAGTTCTCCACCATGTACTCTACTCTGAACTTGGATCCTCCTTCTAACCTGGACTCCTTCTAAACCTTGGAACCTCCTTTTAAACCCTGGAACTCTTTCTGAACCCTGGAACCTCCTTCTAAACCCTGGAACTCTTTCTAAACCCTGGAACCTCCTTTTGAACCCTTAAACTCCTCCTAAACCCTACAACCCTAATGAAGGCGAAAGCCTTCATTACCTCAACAAAGATGATTTATGTTCCTTTTACACATGCATGCACTTTGTTTGCTTACCACACTTAAGCCTACATCTCTCACCGAACACGACTCGAGGTCCTAAGCTACTCATATACTACAATCGACAATCCCAATATATCTGTAGGTGACAAAAAGCCTCAGAACCCTCCTGCAAATAGAGTATAACCAGCTCTTCCTACGAAAGCAGTAGGAAAGAGCCAACATTTGGCGCCGTTGCCGGGGAGACTAGCATCTCAAGTAGTGAGTAAACATACGTAGGTATGTGTAAAACAACAAACTACTTTGAACTTTCAGGAACATAACACTCAAGGGCAAGGAGAGTAAATTTTTTTTTCCCAATTCTAGCCAAACATATCAACCCAAACATCAACTTTGGGTTACTGCCTTAAGAAATTTTGTTGATTTCTTAAATAGAAGCCACATGATATACAATCAGGCTAGGTAGTGGACACGGATGCGTAGAGCTTGCAATTTCGATCATTTTACCTTTTCACAGAAAAGCAAACCGAGCTCTCCATAAAGAGTTATGGCTCGGGAAGAGTTTAGGGTTAAACCCCAAACCTAAACCCTAAACCTAAAATCAAATCCTATAAAAACCTACTCCACCCCCTCATTCTTCATCTTTCACTTTTTGCCTCCATTCTCTTCTTCATTCCGAGCCCCACACAAGACACTCCTCCCTCTCCATCGACCACCCCCTTACTCCTATCCTTGCATTTTGTAAGTGACTTCGAGCCCTTCTCGCAGCGATAACCTAGCCTTCCACCCACCGTCCATTGTTCCACAACAATCCCGTTACATCGAGAAAGACTTGGAAAGCGTTCAGGTGACCACTTCTCCCTCCTTTTTCGATTTCTGTCTGTCAAGTTTTTTGTGCTTTTTTTTTTCCCCCCCTTCCATCTCCACCACCACCTTCCCCCTTCCATCTCCACCAA